>NC_056744.1:448611780-448911780 GCF_019279795.1 Protopterus annectens | reverse complement strand
GGGATCAGATCTCACTCCACCAAGGCTGCATCTACTTCTGCAGCCTTTCTCAGAGGTGTTCCTACCAGGGATATCCTAGAAGCTTCTACCTGGAGTTCTGTACATACTTTCAACAAGCATTATCATTTACCAATTTTCTCTAAATCCAGAGCTGGTTTTGCCACTGCAGTCTTGCAGGGCCTTATAGCTGCCCCTAATGCTGTATAAACTCCTCCTCCCGACCATAGCTGTGGGAATCTACCCAAATCTAATGACTGCAACAGTGAAACACGAAGAACATAGTACAGTTGTGTACACTTACCATAGATTACCCAAATGTAATGACTGCAACAGTGAATACACTCTATAACATCTACTTTTATGGTAAGTGTACACAACTGTACTTTCTTGCTCCCCCCTGGTCTTCTACACCTCTTAAGAGGCCTTGGGAACAGGATTTTTCTTCTGAGGAGGATGCTGATTTTGATGAGTGTCTGACTTGCTTCTCTCGGATTCCTTCACTACTGCACTATGGTTCTGAGTAAGAAGAGTCTATTAGTCCCGAGGAGACTTCATTTGGTGATACTGTTTCTAGAATGATGGAATTTTTCAAATGGAGCTGTGCTGAAGTGTCTGATCAGGGGAGGTACTGTAAGCTTTTACAAATGGAGACTCCTAGGCCTTTTGTTGTTCCTATGGTTCTTGCTGCCTTGCTGGATGCTTTCTCTACTCCTTCTCAGGCTCCTGATTCTTAGCCTCCTGCTCTCAAAAAACCTGATAGGTTTTATAAAGTGCCTGAGGACTGCAAGTTTCTATGTATGTCTCCGTCTGCTTGACCGTTCTGTGGTGTCTGTGGCCTCTGATAAGCCTTCAAAATTATTGCATTTCACTAAATTGCTGCCATCTAATAAGAATAGCAGAGCCATAGAGAGACTGGGTAAGATGGTGTATATTTCTGCTACCCTAGCTTTTAGAGCTGTTAACTATCACACACACATAGCTAGGTACATTTTGCCTGTTCTCTCTGAAGCCTGTCAGGTTGTTTCTGATCTCCCTAATTCTGAGGGGAAGACCTCTGCTCTTGCTTTGCTTGGGACGTCCTCCCAAGTAGTTTCCCATTCCATGAAATGCAGCTATGATGCAGCTGATGGTTCATCTAGGGGTGCTGCTTGTGGGTCTGTTTTGAGGAGGTATTCCTGGCTCAGACTTCAACCTTTTAACTGAATGTTACTAGAGGAGCCATTCCACCACAACATGCTGCAGGATTCCTTTACACAGTCACAGGTGCTTTTGTTCAGCCACACCTGCACAGGTCCTTCCTTCACAGCCAGCAGAAGATTATTGCAAATTAGCAGAATAATGTTGTTGTTTGAGGCACAGATTGACATCGACAGGTCCACCATTTTGACTTTAGTCATTTTGCCTATATATAGATTAGGTCACAGTGACAAGTCTGCAAATCAGGTTCAGACTGAACATATTTAGAGGTACCCCTTCTTTAGTGCTGTGACTTCAGCATCAAATAAAATGAAATGATACTACTACCAGTCCATTCTCCACCGGATCTTCTGTGGAGGCAGTACTTTCTTGAGACTGGACAAATAGTAGGATACTGTGATTGGATAAAAGAGAATTATAATCATAAGAAAAGCTATAAAGGCATTATGAGTTAATTGGGCAAGAACAAACACTTGAGCTTGGTCCATCCCACCTGAGTTAGTCTTTTCAGGACACAGCAAAACAAGTTTGAGAGGCATGAAGTTCATGTCCTCAAGCCTCATCCACCCCACTGCCGAAAAAAAAAAAAAAAGAAGAAAACTGGGCTCTACAGAGGCCTAGTTGACAAGCCAGACTTCATAGCAGCCATAACAGCAGAACCAGTTATCGTACCTTAAATCTGTACAAGGGCAAAGGAACACCTTGGTTGTAATATCTTTACCTCTTGACAAGGAATCAAGGTTTGTGGTACACTTTTTGACAGAACTTGTACCTCTGCCACCTTAGCTGTTAAGATCCCTGATATGTGTAATACATGTAGCACATTTCTGGTTGATCTCTATTACAGGAAGTGGTAAATGTTCCTGAGAAGAAGAGAGGATATGTGGCAAAACACACCCATGTCTCAGAGTCTGCTTCTACGATTTAAATTCACAGCCGTACCCTAATAGTATCCCCTACTTTGCAGATATATACACTTGGTGCGATACTGCCTCCTCCCCATCCCCATATTAGTGTATGCATTTGATTTGCCCTATCTTATTTTACACCTTTTTTAGAAGCAGGTATAGTTGAGTAGGTGGTAGGTTGCTCTTATTACAGCCGGGATAAGCCTCTTTTGAGGTAATGCAGTTCAGGTGCAGAAAGTTATCTATATATTGATGTGATTAAAACCATCAGCATAGAATGCAGAGGGACTGATCTCATGCCCCGTTCTGACAGTTAATTTATGCCGTGGTCTAAAAACGTCTGTAACAGAGGCTTACATGTATTTTAACTTGAACTCTTGTCTATAGAAGCTTTAATGACCTGTGGTGTTTCGCCTGAAATTGTTTGTGTGTATTTAGTCTCTTAAAAATTGCAGGGGACTACTAGAGTGACTATGCAGCAGCCACTGTCCTCAAAGTTTACAAGACAAAGTAAAAGATGGAAGTAGGTTGCCAAGTCTTCCATAACTCGTATTCTCGAGCACACATCTACAGGCAGTTTATAGTCCCATCCACATGGAGAAAACCCATGTAAGCACAGGGAGGACATGCAGACTCCAACCACACATCAAACTAGAGAACCTTTTGCTGTGAGTTAACAGTTGTCAACAGTGCTACCCACTGTGCCATGTATTACTGTAGCCTTATTGTTGTTGTTAACCACACGTTTGGGCATACTGGGAACATTGTCTGGTTAAGTGATGTACTCCAGTCTCACAGTAAGCAAATGGGGTCATAATGAGTCAAACTTTGTTCCCTGAACACAGAAGGGAACTCATTAGCAGCTCAGAGCTTTAGTCCTCTGCACTAACTGCAGTTATCGAAAAGATTTTGTAGTTTTAGGTTGATTTGCTGTGTGTTTTTCTAGATGATTACATATGAACTTTGATTATATGCTTTTTTTTTCCAGACATGATTAATACCTCTGATTTGTAGTATTTGCTAGCTGATTCTGTGAACTGGTAAAAATACAGAAGTAAGTGAATTTTGTGAAAATGGCTCATGCACGGTAGTAGTACTCCACATGTGCTTCAGTTCAGAACGCAGCATTTTATTTGTCATTCTTTAACAAAATTTTGATTACACTTTTGTGAGTACTATGTCTTTACAGTATAAATAGCATTTTTGTCCCAGATCTTTTGATTTCCATTCCTGCTAAACTGTAGTACTCTATTATTGTTTATTTTTAACAGTTTCTTCAGCCCACTTTGAAATTAACTTTATGGTGATACATTATAAAAATAACTTTGTGAGCAGGAAGCAAATGGGACAACATTACAAGTTTTGCACATTGCTCACTTACAGAAAGGCTCAGCCTAATTAGCCTGCTTTTTCTTCTCATCCTGTTTCTGTCATTCACCACTAGGTGTCAGAAGAAGAGTATCTAATCCAGGAGCTAAGGAAAATTGAATCCCGCAAGAAAGAGAGGGAGAAGAAAGCACAGGATCTACAGAAGCTCATCACAGCTGCTGACACCACAACTGAAATGCGCCGGGCAGAAAGGAAAGCCACTAAAAAAAAGCTACCCCAGAAGAAGGAGCTAGAAAAACCAGTAAATAAATTGTCATTTTCTGTATTTCTCAGACATGCTTGTAAGTGTGTCTCACTCAGTTGCATATTAAGGCTGTACATATATAATTGTAAAAATTTGTTTTTAATTTTTTTTTTTTTTTTTAACTGTGAATATTGTAGTTTACTTGTAGACATAAATGCTTGGCTCCAAAACTTGCAGTATTAAAACTTGCAGAGTATAGATGCCTGTCCAGTAATGCAGAAACAGGGTGACCATCTGCGCTACAGGCAACCTGAGTTTGGGAGCAAACTCCAGCTACTGAAAATTTGCCTGGTTGTTAGGATGAAGAGGTCAGCAGGTAGCTGTCCTATCCCAGGAAGTGTTTGGGGAACTTACTGCCTGTCCAATCTCTAGCTGACACCAGGAGCCTTGCAGGCCATCTTTCTGGGTTGGGTGGGGGTGAGTAGAGTGCAGCATCCCAACATCATTATACATAGCTGCTCCCATAGTTAGGGGCTTTGAACAGCCACTGTGTTAATGATGGCTGCTGATTCCACATGCACAACTCCTTACTGGATCCTGTGAAGTTGACTTCTAAAGGAGTCAAGAAGCCTACCCAATGAAGAGTTCCATTTGGGGGTGCCTGGCAATGAACAGTTGCAGTATTTGGGGTTGTGCTGATGGACAAACCAAGAGAGTACAGCTGCAGGCTAATCCGAGTCAGGAGTGCGGTAGGGAGATAACATTTGCAGGGTGGTACTGAACCTACATCGGAGTTTCTTCCTTTTCACAAGGGTGAAGACATAGAAAATTAAAGTTTGATTTCCTGTTGGGGAGGTGTTGCTAGCTTTCATGATCGCCACAAATGTAATAATAGATTATACTTGCTTACACACTTTATCAGATTGTGCATCACATTGTGATAAACCTGTCATCTGTTCTTCCCAAATCACTGACTAGTAAAATGGCATCAGTAACCAGTAAACTCTGCTTCTAGCTGCACATATCCTTAATAGTGTATTTGATACTATTGGCAGAGCCTTTGGGCCAGTGAGCCTTAATGAATGACACTGCAAGAGTGCTGTCCTTAGTAATGTAAATTGTGCAGTCTAATGGGAGGTTAAAATCAGAGTATTCCTCAAGAAAGTTGCATTTAATTGCTTGTTAGAAAGCAGTCTGATGGAAACCCAAGTCAAAGAGATCAGCATATCCATGTATTAATAAAGCCATACCATGAGTATATCCTGAAACAGAGGTGTCCCAGAAGTGTACTAATGACTTGCAGTAAGTATTTGTGCAGATTGTGCTGCAGAGTATAGGAAATCATGATTTGGGGGAATAATGAGATTAAACACAGATGTCTCGCTACAGTTTGAATATGCCCCCACTGGTGTCTTAATATTAAAATGTTCACATTTGATTGTCATGGCAGTGTAATGGAGTAACCAAATACTGCATTAAGTGAAGCAGTGTTGGACAATTTTCAGTTGCAGCCTGGGTAGAGGACTAGAACAAAAGCAGGAGCTTTGACTGTACATCAGATGTGAGTACGGTTTTTAGTATAGAAAACATGATCTATAAAGCATGATATCGATGCAACATTTTTCAGTAGATTAGTCAAGGGACAGATGCATTTTTAAAGTGTCAGCAGTATAATCAGCCATACTTATAAAAGAAATGACATACAGCAGTAGTTCATCCGACTATTGCTATGGATGGACCTAGTCTAGAGGACTCTGTGACAGATTTTCATAATTAGAAACTCTGTGATAAAATTTAAAGTGGATACATCGTTCGTGAAAATCTGCTACCAGTCATTAGCGGACCGGAGTTCCACTGTGGCGACCCTAACCGGGAAAAGCCGAAAGACAAACAACATCTGTGTAGATGTAGGAATATTTGTCAAGTGCAAAATATCTGTTTGGAATTTTTTTATTATTATTATTCAAAAGATTATGTAGATGGATTCAAAAGGCACCTTCTCAGTGTTAACTTCACCTCTGGAATATCAAGAGATCTGTAAAATGTATTGAGTAAGGTCTTGTTGAAGTACTTCTGCTGTTTTTCTCGTACTTTATTCTAATTCTGTTTGGTTATGCATACATTGCGTCAGCAGATGAACAAAACCTCTGTCAAGTCTGACTGATCAGCTTCTTCAGCCCCACAGCCCTTTCCTTGTCTTCCTTGAACAAGCCATCCACGTAATATATATATACCCCCCTCTCCATCCACGTAATATACACCCCCCTCTATTTTAAACATGTTGACAAATTTACTGTGATTCAGCCACTTGTTTTTCAGACTTAAATTGCTTCCTTCAGCCTAGAGATTGACTTCTCCTTTGTCTGCCTTTTGTTTATCAGTTTTCTCCGTTTATTTCCTTGCATGACCATTCCAGAGTTTTGTAGATTTGTTTTATTCACATTCCCTTCTCCATTCAGTTGAAAATGTCAGACTACTCAATTTCCTGTTATAATTTTACAACTTAATCTTTTTATCTATTTACCCCTTTCTGTACCTTTTCTACCAGCTCTTTATTTCCCTGAAGGACATCCAGAACAGCTTGTACCAGTCCAGCTGCAGCTTGATCAGTGATGTGTGTGCAGTGGCTTAATCACATCCTTTTTTAACAAGAAATAACTTTATTGAATTATCACATTTGGCATAAGCAATCATACATTTATATAAATTGAAATAAACCATACTGACCTTATTTTCGTTTCAAACATTGTCCATCACAAATCATGTTGACATAATTGTAGTTGTAAACATTATATGTCACTTTTATTGTCTAGTCCTTGTCAGTCAGACATTACATTGCTGCTTCTGATCCTTGCTTCCTTTAAACCTTGTTCCTCCTCTGCATGTATTGTTCCCACAGTTCCCATTTTTTCGTATGTAATTTGCTGCTACCCTTTTTTAAAGATCTCAATTCCACTTGTTTTATCTTTGTTACTATATTCGCTACTTCTAGTAAAGTTGGTTTAAACATGTTCTAGTAATTGCTTTTTTGGCAACCACTGTAATTAGACTCAGCAAGGTTTTTACTATGTCTAGGGAAATTCTGTATCATAGTTCAAAATAATTTCCTTAGTTACACCAATTTGCTCACACAGCATTTCTGCAGGGAATCTTTAAAGTTTGCCATCTCATTACACTGCTAGAAAACATGTTCCCAGTTACCTCTTTCTTCCCCATCACACCTCCAGTATTTGCTGTCGATGTGAGGAAACATTCTGTGAGTCTACTTGGGGTATAAAAATACCTATGTAAACACTTTCAAGGAAAGATCCTAAGTTTACCAGACTTTGTTGCATATTTGGGAGATATACCCATATCCCCCATTGTTTCTTTGTGAATTGCTTATCCAGTCTCTCGTCCCAGTCCTTTCATTGATTGATTTATGCAGTACTTTGTATGCTGTACTAATTATTCCTTTTAACAGTTTGAGATTCTACTAAAAACTCTAAAAGTGTTTGTCTTTCAATTAGGATCCTCCTATTTCTTTCTCTTTGCTTATACTTTGATATTAATCCTTGATAGGGGAAGGCGATCTCTCCTGCAGTCTAAATAAATTCTTGGCCTATTCCCATTCTATTACTTTCTCCCCTCTAATTATTTGCTCCCAATACCTTGGTTCTTGTACCAGTTTTCTCCAGTAAATTCCAGCCCACTCTTGTCTACTGTCTGTATCCCTAATTGCAATCTCCTTTCTCTATTCCTGTGTTGGATTAGTTCTAAAATGCTTTCTGCTGCTTTATAAATATAATATTCTGCATGGTTATTGTTATTCTCCTTAAAGATCTACACACACTCTCTCCTTGTTTCTTGAGCTTTCCCCCGTTTCATCATCCCTTTCTACTTTGAATTATAGGCATCTGCTATGTATAGGAGCCTTAACTGTGTATCTCAAAAATACCCCTTCAAATTGAGTAATCCCAAACTGCCTTGTTCTTTTGGAAGAGTCTTCTTATCCCACTTGACTCTTCCCGTCTTCCCTTCCCGGATAAAATTCTTCAGCTCTGTATTCGTTGCGATCCACAACTTCTCTTCTGGTTAATAAAAATGTGCCTGACCTGTGTATAAAACTAAAGGTACTAAAACGTTTTAACTACTTGCATCTTGATATCCATATCCATATAACAGAGCTTCCAGTTTCTCAGTTTTTGTATTATCTTTTATTTGGTCTCTTCCCCACATATCCTTAGATGCCACACCAGATTCCTTTTTAATCCATACTCCTAAATACTTGATTTAATCATGTACCCATAAATATGGATATTGCTGAAGCAATTTGCGTGTGGGTGCATAATTTGCAGCTATGGTCTTTGTTTTAGCTTCATTATTTTTTTTTATCCTGAAAATATTTTAAACTGCCTCAAAATGTTCCACAACAGTGTAATGTCCTTTTCTCGTTTTATCAGGTGTAAAATAATATCATCTACAAATAGAGCCAGCTTTTCTTGACTGGCATACCAATTATATTTGTGAATTCTAGAGTCTCTTATTTTCTTTGTCAATGGTTTTATAGTGCAGATAACAAAGGGAAGGATGACACCCCTGTCTGTCTCCTCTGCTCAAACAGAAATTATCAGAGGGGATCCCAGACTCTTTAATTTTCACCTCCAATCCCTCGTATATCCTCCTAATCAACCTTATAATTTTATCAGGGAATGCAAATGCTTCCATTGCTGTGCTCATAAACTCCCAGGTTACTCTGTCAAATGCTTTCTCTGCATCAAGACCCACCAACAACAGCGGTATTTTCTTACATTCAGCATCCCTCTGGATCGTCAGTGTTCTGTTAATGTTGTCAAATGTTGCCTCCCCTCCACAAAACCACATTGATCCATGTTTATCAATTTTGGTATCACCATTGCCATTAATTTAGTCATTATAGACATAAACACTGTAATCATGGATTAGGATTTGAATGGGCCTGTATGAAGCTGGATCTGATTGGCTTTTACCCCCTTTAGGTATTACAGCCACCACTGCTTTCTTCCAGGAAGTTGATGCTACTCCTCCTCTTAAAATACCGTTAAACAAAACCTTACAGATATTTATCAGTTTTTCCTTCTAGCTTCCAAACTTCCATAGGAATACCATCTATTCCTGGGGACTTTCCTGTTTGTTGGGTGTAAATCAGCATTTTTATCTCATCTCCTCCTGTCCTAACTATTAGTAATTGAGCCTCATCTACCTCTAACCTTGGGATATTTATTTCTTCCATAAACATTTCCATTTGTACCTTTTCTTGATCTCCACATTTTTGTGCTTTATATAGACTTTCATAAAATATCTAAAATATTTCTAGTACCTCTCTAGGATCTCTTGTTATCTTCCTAAGCTTGGCGACAACCTTTCTACTTTCTGTTGCTTGAGTCATTGTGTAAAAGTTTTTGTGTTCTGGCATTATTATCAGAAAACAGCTGCTTAACAGCAATCTTTCTAAACTTGTGCATATTATTGAGGTAATTCTTTCTTTTCTGCTTAGCACTCTGCAGTTCCTCCTGCTCTTGTTCTTTGAGATTCCCCGTATTCTGCAATAGTCCCTCTAAATAATAATTCTTGCTTCTTAACCATATTTCTGTTTATTTTATGTCCACCTTATTTTTAAACTCCATTTTAATTTCTATCCCACTCCCTAGCTCTATTTTTGGAAGAAATTTCTGTCTTCTTTAATAACTCCAGAATAATTTCTACCACTAATTCCTTAAATTCTCTCTTTTCAGCGGATAGATGGGTAAGTGCCAGTGTTTCATTTTATTTCATACTAACAAAATTTGGCTAGGGTACCAGGGGACTTCCCCCTACTCTTTTTCAAATATGGGATCTTTAACATGCTCCTGAGCTACCACTAACTGAGACAGATGAGAGCTCAGTTTAATGGCTCATCCAAAGGACAACATATTCAAGAACACAGCCTCCTCATACACACTCACTGTGCATTTAAGGGTCAGTATTGAAAAATGAATAAGAATGTGATATAATTAATATATATTAATATATATGTTAATAATATGTATATATTAATATATATGTGCTAAAATTAATATATTCTCATTCAAGTTCAATTCTAATCACTTTCTTATGTGCAATGTCACCCAATCTCATGTGTTTGTATAGTGTACTTTTCTTTTCATGTGTTAATCATCTAGTAGTCAGTGTTGTCCAGTGTATATAAACAATGTGCAAGCATGTATGTCAGCTACTTAGATATTTACTTTTGTACTATACTTATTGTTTATTCTTTAATACCTATTATGTCTGTCTTTTTGTGTTTGTTTTCTCCTGTTAAAGAGTTGACACTCGAAATTTTGTTTTGGTAACACTTGTGTTTCCTAAATGACAATAAAGTTTCTTTGAAAGCTCTTTGAAAGATGTGGGAATAGAACCAACAGCCTTCTGAGCTTACAGCAGCAAAAGTGACTTTGCTGCCTGTTGAGCCACTGGCACTGCTAAAGCAGTTTCCCTGCTCAAGACTGTTACCAGTGTAGGACCCTATAACTGTACTCCAGCATGTACACATGCTAGCTCAGTTTAGGGGAGCCTTGTTATACCCAGTGCTGTGGGCAGTCATGTTGACAGCCTGGATGAATTCCCTTTGCTGCCACCTGAACACCTGTTTTCAGAGGGCATACTTAATGTCATGAAAGAAGTTAGAAGACTTATTGCTACAAAGTCCTACTTGGCGAGATGAGATGTTTTGCCTCTATTGTCAAAAATGAAATCAGACACCAAACATGGCAGGGATGCACTTGAGCCTGCAGTATCTGGTAGATTTGGGTGCTTCAACTGTTGTGTGCTCCTTGTTAAAGTACACTTGTTGGCCATCTCGGCCTGCTTATGCTTGGACCTATGACTAAACTCCATTTCCAGTCAAATCAAGTTCTCAGAGGTTTTCCACTTAAGCCCCAGTAAAAGAGTGATTGCTCCATCTTGAGACCTGAACTTCATACTGGAAACTTCACACTAAGAGAAAAAGCCCTTTTCAGCCTTCCATAAGGATAGACAGCCTGCACACAATTTCCTCCTTTATGTCGAGTGGTTACAAGGTTGGCTTGTTTTTCTGTTTTTCCATAACCCCCAAAGTAAAGGGGAATTACGTGGATGTTTACTTGTAGTTTAGGTGGCATCTGCGTAAAACAAAGGACTTGAGAAAGAATGACCATCTTGGTTTTCTTTGTCAACTGTAAGGAAGGGTAACCTACTAAACAGACCATTTCTAAATGTCTGACTTACTGCAACACCTTCCAGTATTCTCCTCATGGAAAGACACTACAAGTAATGTCATAATTAAGGCTGCACTACAAAATGGGTTAATCTGCTAGTACTGGTTTTATTATAGGTGTAGACACATGCTATTGGTCCTCTGGCCACACTTTCACCAAGCATGATGATCTGAAAATCCTATTCATGGCCATGGCAGGCTTCACCACTGCTGTCTTGCAGGGTCTTCTGCAGCCTGTCATCAGAAAACACTTCAACAATCTCTGTAAAGCTGTAGTAATCTTTCCAAATGCTAGGGTTGCAGTAATGATCCATATGAAGAATTTTGTATAAAGAGTTTATCATAAGAGCTGTTCAGTTATGATCATTCGTTACAGTGTTGTTTCCCTTATTTCTCCCCTGTTTTACTCCTCTGGATATCCTGGGGTATGGGGTGGATAGCAGTTCACCTTATGTCCCCCCATGCATCTGCAGTTGAAGCTTTGCCTGGATAGTCTACTCCTGTAGAAGTTGGATTCTTAGGGTACCTTGTTTAGCCCCGAGGGAGGACAAATGGTGAGGCAGGCACCTAATCAGATGTTCTTCATGTTTCACTGTTGCAGTCATCACATTTGGGTTTTCCCTGCCAGGGTAGCCCTCAGTCAGCCCGAATACCAGAGGCTTAGTATTTCTGCATCGGTTGCTGTCACTCCAGGACTGACTTCAGGTCATCAGTGGTATAAAACAAGGCAGCTGATGCCATTACATCAGTCTTTCTTGCCGAGGAGCCCGAAGCCGAAGCAGTTTACACGAATGCCAGTCGGACACTATCTGAGTTTTTCATTTCCGAATTGAAGTTAGTCTTTTAAAGTGGAGTAGCCCACTGGGAATCCTTTTTTCTTGCTCTAACCGAAGTCAGAAAAAGTTAACACAGTTGTCTCACTTGTGGAAAGCAAATACCACACCGAAACTTTCATTCTTACTGCGTCACTTGCTTAGGCCCAGACCACGACGTCCGCCGCTGTTGCTTTTGTGCTTTGTTCAACACCAGAACTGTATGTCGTTGGGCCATTATTGTAGCTAGATATTTTCGCTCTCAGTCCTCAAATTCTGATATGGCTTCGGTAAGCCATCCGACAGCAGATCATCCGAAAAAACATAAGGATAAAGACAGAGACAGACTGCACAGGTCCAAAACCGCCGCCAACGCTTCCATTAAGCTAGTCTTCAGTTCTCTGGTCCTCAGTCAGGCACTTTTGCAGCCCTTGATGCCCACTTCTGTGGATTCACAGGCCACTACCCGAGACCCTTATGGAGTCCGGTATGCCATGAGACTCTTCATCGACTAAGGATCCTGCGGATGTCTCTACCTTGGATGGGTCAGAAGCCACTAAGCAGGCACCGGCTTCCGAGGAAGTACTTTGCACTACCCATTCTAGACACAGACCGATTTATTTCGCGTCTACTGTTCTTTCGAAAACTACCGAGTTTCTAAGGCCCAGGGTACGAACCACACCCAAAAAAACGACAACCCAAGCTCAAGCACCTGCTTCCTTGCCTCAAGTCTCAAATGCTTAAAATGGCAGAAGGCCTTATTATGCATATCAGGGGAAGCCAGGCTACCCCTTCTAGAAGAAAAAGAGATTTGTCCCCAGTAGTTTTATCTGAAAAGGAGTCCGATGACTGATGCATCTGAATATGAAGATATGCAACCCCTCTCTGCTTATGAGGATTCTGATGCAGAGAAATCCATCCCTTCAGCCTCTCCACCCAAGGACTTATCCTTTGGGGAAACCCTACATACTTTAAGGGAGCATTTCCAATGGGAATGTCAGGACTACCCTCAATCAAAAAAGAGATTCAGGGAATTCTTAGATCTTCCACAGCACAGACCTCTGGCCATTCCTCCTGAGCTGGATGTTGTGGATGATGTTTTTATGGAGTCCAGTTTGATTCCTGACACCCTCCCTCCTGCTCCCAGAAAACCTGACAGGTACTATAGAGTTCATAGGTTAGTACAAGGCTAACTGCCCTTGCGAGCCATTGTAAGCCTAGCTAATTATCCCTTGTGAGACTCAAACCCTGCACCTTGTGTTTGTAAGGCAAGCACCTTAACCGTTAGGCCACCATCCCAACCCCCTGTCCCTGACTCTCACAAATTTCTTTTCAAAAATCCTACTGCTGACCCCGAGGTTATCTCTCAAGGACATAAAGGAATTAAAGCAACTTCTGCTAAGAATCCCACCACCTCAGATAGGGATCCCAGAGCATTACACAGATGGGGTAAAAAAGTATACACCTCTGTTACTCTTGCTATTAGAGCACTAAATTGTCAGTTCCATATGCTGAAATATTAGCAACATTCCATGGAACTCCTCAAACAAAAAAAATCTTCTTTTCCTGCTTGTGCAGAAAATAGAGCTACAAAAGTTAATGCATTCTGAAAGTCAAGTAACTAAGCACACCTTGCAAGGTGGTTTTGATGCCATAGAAGCATCTTGCAGGGCAGCGGTCACTGGTTCTGTCCTTAGAAGGCATGCTTGGCTTAAGGAACAGCCCTTGCCAGACCATGTCAAATCCAAATTATTGGATGCCCCCTTGCACAAAGACAACTCATTTGGCACCAAGGCAGAGGAGGTCTTAAAAAAGATGGAAGAAAAAGCTAAATCTATGCAGACAGTTAAAGACTTCTTGCAGGTCCAGCCACCGAGGTTCAGTAGGCATTGCCCCTCCAAGCACTGGTTCTCTCCTGCCCCCTCCAGATCAGCTCAGCTCAGACCCTGGGGGAGCATGCTCCCCAAACAGCAGCCCCAGGGAATGCAGAGATCTAAGCAATGGAGTTCCTTCTCTTCAAAACCAGGGAGTGCTAAGCAAACCCCCTCATGTTAAGAACTCTCAATGACTTTACACTTCCACTCCCTCCCTCTGCCCACGTGCTCTTTGCTCCTAGGAGGAAAACTCTCCTTCCATGTAAGCACCTGGATCACCATTACCAACGACCGCTGGGTCCTCAGCATAGTGTCCCAGGGATACAAATTTTGTTTCCATACTTTACCAACCCCAAAAGGGTTCCCAGATCTTCCCCCAAATTGGTGGGCAGCGGCCAAAAAGCAAGTCCTTTCCCTGCTCTCTATGAGGGCAATAGAACATGTTCCTGTAGAACAGATAGACCAAGGTTTCTACTCCACTCTTTCTGGTACCTAGAAAAGAGGGCACCTGGCGCCCCATCTTCAATCTGTCCATTTTAAACACCTTTCTGGTGATACCAAAATTCAAAATGCTCACCCTCCAGCAACTACTACCTATGCTGTCCAAAGATGCTTGGTTAGTCACCCTAGACCTAAAAGAGGCCTACCTACACATCCCAGTCAGTTAATCATGCAGGAAATATCTACGTTTCAGGGCAGGATCACTGCATTTTCAGTTCTCTGCACTTCCCTTTGGCTTATCCACTGCTCCTAGAGTTTTCACAAAATGTCTGGCTCCCGCCATTGCTTTTTGCAGGCAAAGAAATATCCAAATTTACCCATACTTACACGACTGCCTGATTCAGGCAGACAGTCAGGAAAAGCTGCTAAAGCACCTGGCCTTTGTAAAGAACCTACTGACCTCCCTGGGGTATACTGTCAATGAAAAGAAATCCAAACTAGTACCCACCCAAAAAATTATATTCCTGGGAGCAAGCCTGGCACAGCATCCCAGATGGAATTCCTTACTCCAGAAAAACAAACCTACCTGACTGCCTACTTCTCTCAACTAGCCACCAGACCCCAGTTATCCGCAAGAAAAATCCTGCAAGCTCTGGGGTTCATGGCTTCTTGCATTCTACTCATTCCATATGCCAGACTGCATTTGAGGAAACTACAATGGTACCTAAAAAGCCTTTGCTGTCAACATTCTGAGGACCTGGAAGCTCTTATACCAATGATACCTTGTTTAAGGAAAGATTTTCTTTGGTGGGCAGCAGCATGCTACCACAACAAGGGACTACCCTTCTCACAACCCCGTGACTCCCAGACCCACACCACAGACTCATCAGACTATGCCTGTGGTGCTCATCTGGATGGCAGGTGCATACAGGGCCAATAGAGCTGACATCAGGTACATCTGCACATCAACCAAAAAGAGATGTTAGCTCTCTAGCACACACTGACAGCTTTCAGAACCCTACTCTCCCAGGGGCTCTTCTGATCAAAACAGACACCACTGTGATGTGGTATATGAACAAGCAGGGAAGAGGGACACACTCGTACCCTCTGCGCAGGCTTGCCATGACCATTTGGCACACGGCCTCAGCCATGCAACTACACCTGCTAGCACAATTGCTGCCAGGCTCTGTAAACTCTCTGGCAGACAACTTAAACAGAAATCTTCTGGTTCCACACGAGTGGCAGCTAGACCAAAGAACCTTCACCCTTGTAACTCAGAAATGGGGCACCACGGAGGTTGACCTCTTTGCTTCCAACTCCAACCATCTGCTCAGCAAATTCTGCACCAGGGAACCTCACTGCAAGGCCTGGAAAGTGGATGCTCTATCCTTCCAGTGGGTAAACCTCTCGGTCTGTGCATTTCCCCCTCTACCGCTCATTACAAGGGTATGCTCAAAATAAGGGAGGAAAAACCAAGGGCAATCCTGATTGCCCCAGACTGGCCAAGGCAGCACTGGTACCCATTGCTGCGCACCCTGTCACCTCTGCAACCATGGCATCTCCCTCAGATCCCAACACTCCTGACTCAGAGGGATGGAGAATTCATGCATCCCCAATTGTAGACCCTCAGTCTGGCAGCCTGGTTTATTCCCTGATCACTGCACAAGCTGCCAGTCTCAGCAAACAAGTTCTAGATGTTATACGTGAGGGCAGACACCCTAGCACTAGAAAGTCTTATGCAGACTAGTGGAAAAGGTTTTGCACCTAGATACTGGCTAAAGGAGCCGGGACAGCACAGCACTCCCTACCTCTCATCCTGGATTACCTTGCTGACCTACTACACAGGGGGTCTATCTTTTCTTCTATTAAAATTCATGCTTCTGCTGTCTCTGCTCATTTCAGTACAGTGACACCTCTTTTCTCTCACCCTCTCATCAAACAGTTACTAAGAGGGGCTAACAACTTGAGGCCACCCAACAGTTACTAAGAGGGGCTAACAACTTGAGGCCACCCAGAAGAGCACCTACCCCAGCTTGGGACCTAAACTTTGTGTTGGAAAAGCTCACCCTGCTCCCCTTTGAATCAGCAAATTCAGCAGAGTTAAAGTTCCTCTCTTGGAAGACAGCCTTGCTTCTGACCATCACTTCAGCAAGAAGAGTATCAGCGCTACAAGCACTAATGGCTGTAGAGCTCTTCATCATTTTCCATGCTGACAGGGTCTCCTTCAAGACTAACCCATCCTTCATGCCAAAAGTGGTGTCCAGTGTGGCTGTCAACCAGTCCATTCATTTACCCATCTTTTTCCCTAACCCACAAAACAGGGGGGAAAGGATTCTTCACTCTCTAGATGTGCGCAGACAGCTAAGATTCTACCTAGACAGGACTAAATAATTTAGAAAGACTGATCAGTTGTTAGTCAGCTTTGCTGCACGAGCAGAGGGCAAGGCCATATCTAAATAAACCATTTCCAAATGGATAGCACACTGCATTAATTTCTGCTACAAGCAGCATGGGAAATCTCCCCCGAAGGGGTTCAGGACACATTCTACCAGAGCAACCTCCACCTCTGCAACTTTAGTCAGAGGGGTCCCCACGAGGGATATCCTGGAGGCTGCAACATGGACATCTGTTCATACCTTCACCAAACATTACCACCTGCCTATCTTCTCTAAATCCAGGGCAGGCTTTGCCACTGCAGTCTTGCAGGGCATCCTAGCCAGCCCCCAGTCTTCTTGACTGCCTCCACCCTTTTCTTCAGCTTTGGGAATCAACCCAAATGTGATGACTGCAACAGTGAAACACGAAGAACATAGTACAGTTGTGTACACTTACCATAAATGTAGATGTTCGAGTGTATTCACTGTTGCAGTCCTGGTTTCCATCTCTCCATCCCCCATTGTCTCTCTCTCTCTCTCTCTCTCTCTCCTTACAAGGAACTTTTGGTATTTGCTTTCTACTGGTGGTGTTCTTCCACCATAACCTAGCTCCCTCTTGGGGTGCTCCTGACAAGGCAAGAAAAACTGATGTAATGGCGTCAGCTGCCTTGTTTTATGCCACTGACGACCTGACGTCAGTCCTGGAGCAACGGCAACCGATGCAGAAATACTAAGCCTCTGGTATTCGGTCTGACTGAAGGCTACCCTGGCAGGGAAAACCCATATATGATGACTGCAACAGTGACTACACTCAAACATCTACATTTATGGTAAGTGTACACAACTGTACTTTCTGCTGCCCTGAAATTCATCCACATTGTATAGGGTCTTTCACTGGGGCAGTGTGAAGCCTGACATTCTTGAGTTTTCTGACCAATAAAGAACTAAATCTGGTCCCAGCTGCCTCTTTCTTATATGGAAATGTACCCACATAACTAGGAGGGAGGAGGAAGGTCAACCAGGAGGGAAGTGTTCAGAGCGCTGGAAGTCAGAAGAAATGTCTGATCTGTTTCTACAGAGTTTCAAATGTGCAGCAGTTAACCTACTCAACATCTACTATTAAACTGTTATGGTAAGTTCTTACACAAGTGTATTTAAGCTGTTTGTCACATCCACCCCTGATTTCTGTAGTTGTAAAACGTTGATCATCCCATTCATTCAGTTTTCATTTACCGTAATTTCCTATCCTGCCAGGTTCACTGTAAATCCTATATTTGTGCCCACCTCTCAGTCCATCTTGAAAGCATACATCATTTCTATAACTATCAAGCCTATTTTTCTGATGGCTCAGATTTTGAACAAATCCAAATTCCTCTCCAACCCCGTCTATCTTTCAGCAACAGTGAGTTCCTTCAATATCCACACTGTACCTACCCATCTTTCTTTCCATCTTTCTTTATACCTTAATTTTACCACATTCTCCCTGTGTACACTGACTCTTAAGCAGCAAAGTGTATAGTGTAAAATGCATTACACTTCTAAGTAAAAAGTCCTACTAACAAAACGGAAGAAAATTCTCTTAGCAGCACTATGATGCCAAAACTGCACTAAAATCTAACAAACAGGCAGCTGTCCAATACAAGAGATTATATAATAGGAGATTTTTTTTACTTCATACGTGTTTGTTGATTGGGTAGATCATTTGCAGTCTACTCACCACAAATTCCACTACTTAACTGCCCCTTTCCATGATCGATAGTGGGTGGGGGCAGAACTGGGATCATAGGAGGTTACTACACTAATGGCCCCGGTGCCTTTACAAGCTAGCCAAGTTCAGCCAGTGTTATCAAGGGTGTCTGCTTCAAGCAGACACTAAAATCAGCACCTGTTGCCCTGTCCAAGAGGGACACAAGTGGAACCCCTGCGGTAAATTTCTGGTTATCCATCCAATCATCTAAATTACGCTTAAATAGGCCCTGTGAGGGACTTTGTTTAACATGAATAGGAAGCTTGGTTCCAAAGGTGGGGCAACCTCTGAGACAAATCTGTTTCTCCAGCAAGTTCTGTTGATGTCACATCCCAGGTTAAAGTCCTTTGAGCGAGTGACCCATGTGCCATTTGATCTGCAAATGCACAACATTTCCATTAAAGCTGGGTCAGAGATTGCTCTATGTGCAGGGCACAGGTTGCCTCAGAGCAGTGTGTATGGACAGAGTAAAGGGACAATGGTTTCAGTCTGTCTGCATATGACAGATCTTGAAGACCATGAATTTTCTTTGTAAGGAACCTTTGTGGTCTCTCCAGTTGCTGTAGGTTTCTGCAAAGGAACATACCACAGGGAGAGTTGTACACTATTAATGATGATGAGGGAAGAGTACAGGGGGGTTATTTTTTTTTTTCCTGGAGGCAATGCCCTTACTTGTGAGATGAGAAATATAAAATGCTCTTCTTACTACTATGGAGACATAGTGATCAAAGTTAAGGTTGCTGTCAACCTGTGTTCTTAGGGTATTGCTATTGATGTGGTTGTTTGCAGGAACATTACCCTTGCTGAAGGGGATGATGATGCATTTTTTTGCATTAAGTTTAAGACCATGACTTTGGAACCAGTCATTAGTCTGTGTAAGACCTGTCTTGAAGGATGTTGACATCACCAGGGATTTCAGTGATTGCTCCCAGTCTGCAGTCATCAGCAAACTTTGTAAGCCACAGTCCTTTAGTTTTAGCCTGTACTTGTGGGACCCCTACTGTTCGGAATCTACTTCAAAGAACTGATTGCTGTGGAATACCTATGGTTACGGGTCTGCTGGAGTGCACTATTTTGACCATATGAGTTCGGTCAGTGAGCTAGTTTGGAACCCACCTCAGAATATATGGGTTGATACCCAGCTGGGCGAGTTTATCAGTGATACCTGAGTGGGGGAGTGTGTCAGAGAGCTTGACGAAGTCTAGGTAGGCAGTATGCACAGATTTGCCCTCATCTAGCGCTTTGATGACTGCCTCGAAGAAGTCCAGCAAGTTTAGTAGGCATGATCTCCGCTTGACAAAGCCTATCTGGGTGGGGTCGAGCATTTAGATATTTATTATATCGTCGTTAAAAGGCCCATGATGATTCGTTCTATGGCCTTGCAGATAAGGCTGGTCAGGCTAATGGGTCTGTGGCTCCTAGGGTCTGTGAATGCACCCCCTTTGTTCAAAGAGATGACTGTGGCTGTTTTCCATTCCACTGGGATGAAGCCAGTACCAAGGCTGTGATTGAAAAGTGTGCCCAATGGTGATACTATTTCCTGTTTTAACCCATGTAGTGCACAGCGCAGGATGTTGTCTGGTCCCATAGAGGCTGTATTTTTGGCCTTGGAGATGGCATTTAAGACCTGCTCCTCAGAGATACTAGGTGGGTGACAGATGTTAGGGATCCTTTGGGATATATGTGGCGGGGACAGGGCAGTGAATTTTTCACTGAACCTATCAGCCAGCAGGTTTCCTATATCCACAGGTTCTGTATATTTGGTATCATTAACTACGAGTTCAGCGCAAATCGAGGCCTTACCTTTGAGGTTACGGAGGTAACTAAAGAATTTTTTCTGGTTATCCCTAGTTAGGAAAGCTAATTTGGATGTGTGGTTAGCTTTGGAGGACTTCAGTAGGAGTCTTATTTGCTTGTTTAAGTTGAGGAGGGAGTGTTTCCAGCTTTGAAGACCATTCCTTCCTACTCTTAGACAGCAATTTCTTTCTCCTGTTGTATTGCCTATTAATGGCAGTTGCCCACCAGGCAAGTTTATTTTTCCTTGAAGATCTTGCTTTGGTTCTGTCAGGTACAGCTACAGCAGAGTCAGTAAAATTGTACAGGTGCTTGTATAGTGCATTGGTGTATAACTCGGCATAGGTGCCTGTTCCATCAGTAGGGGGAGGGGCTGTGAAGCTATTTACATTGTCACATAAGAGGTTGTAAGTGGCCTTGGAGAAGTTTTTTAGTTTAGTCGTTGCCAAGGGGAGGGGGTATTCTGGTATAGTTAACTTCTAGCGAGACTGGTTTTATGGTCAGAACTCACCAGGGATGGCCAGACACTGGGGGTGGTGCAGCAATCCCCCCATTTTAGTGAAAACCAGATCCAGAAAGTTTGAGCCCCTTGCAGGTGTGTCAGCCAGCTGGTCCAGGGCATTAGAGTCAACAAAGTCCAGTAAACTTTGGGTATAATTTACCCAGGGTAATTAAAGTCACCCAAAACCAGGGTGTTTGGTTGCAGGATATCCTGATTCATGGAGGGAGTCTTATAGCTGACAATGACCTGAAACAGTCAGTTGCACCTGAAGTAATTCAAGGGAATCGTGCTGTTTAACCAATCTAGAGGTGTGTTTATCTTTAATGAATATTGATACGGCACCTCCTTTAGTTCTCATTCCTTCAGTTTGTGGTCTGAACGTATGGAAGGAAATGTAACCTGGTATAGATGGGGTGCTCTCCACATCCTTAAACTAGGTCTCAGTGACTGCACAAATGTCAGTATTTTCCAAGGTGAGGACGGTTTCCAGTGAGTGCAGTTTCTGGTTTAGACTTCTAGCATTTAGCAGCATAACCTTAAGGTTGTTTTTAGAGGGTATTTTTACATCAGGAATTTTGTTCTTGTGACATTGCCTAAAAAAGGCACTATGGGATTGGCAACAGCCTTAGCGTGTAACTGAAATCTCAGGGGTGACAGATGAAGACCATCTGTGGCAAAGCATCATGGTCTGTCGACCATATCATCCCAGGCTGATGGATACTGGATCTCCTTTGAATGACACCAGAAACTAAGCCAGTTGTTGGAAGTCGGTCATTTTTTGTTTGTTTTGTATTGAGGTATCATCCTACACAAAGGTAAAATGTTGCTTAAGGCTAAGGACATACCTGCCTGAGACACACAATCAGAGAGCTCAGTCATGTCTCTTTATATAGTCCAGTGAGTTACATCTCATGTT
This sequence comes from Protopterus annectens, assembly GCF_019279795.1. Lineage (NCBI taxonomy): Eukaryota > Metazoa > Chordata > Ceratodontiformes > Protopteridae > Protopterus > Protopterus annectens. The sequence goes on along the minus strand of NC_056744.1, from coordinate 448,890,389 downwards.
GTTCACACCAGCATGGGCTGTGGTGGAGTCATAACCATGTCTGTTGTTGAGAGACTTGAGTGCTAATGTGATGTGGCAGATCCTGGCACCTGACAGACAGCTGACCGTGACTTTTTCCTTATTCAGTCTGGTGAGAGGGACATGTGTGTCTCACAACTGAGTTGCCTGTGACTAAGATGTTTTTGTTTTATGCCTTAGGGGCTTGACTGGTGAGACATTGGTGTGTGGTAGTGTGCTATGTTCTGCAGAGGATGTATCTTGTGATCCATCCTTGTGTTTCTGAGGTCTCTGATGTTTAGGTAAGTTTCTGGTAAGGGCCTCCATATATGTAGGTTTATATTATTGGTTTGGTTAGGTGCAGGAGGTGAGGTGTGCATGCTGTGACAACCTGCTTAGTATTAGATGAACAGACTGGTGAGCGAGAGAGCCTGGATCCTAGGTTCTTGATATAGATGCATTTCTTACATAATGAATTTGTGTAGACTAGAAGAAGTGGGTTGTCAGCATACATGAGACAATTGCTACAGTGTCTCAGGATACCCATGTCAACCAGGGTGGCTGGAAAAACTATGGGAAATTGTCCATCCATAATGCTAGGTAGGTTGATGTGGTCAGATAACAAGAGGAGGGCAGGAATGGCTAGGTACAGTAGAGGACAGGAGAAGTGGACAAAAAATACAAAGGGATAGTGGGTAGAATCAGTGTTGGTACCTCTGGAGCTTCATTGAGTGTGTCATATGTCAGTGAGGGACAATGTACCTCAAAAAAAAAATTTGCACTTTATTCATCTGCTTTTACTGTATTTGTGTTTCCTCCTACTTTATTTTGCTTTTCTTAAAAGTACTCAATTGTATTTATTCTGCTGTGTTTATTACTGCTTGGTAGTAGCCTGATTAAATTGTAACTAATTCTAAGTCTTTTGGTTTAAGCACTTGGGCTTCATACCAGTTGTTTTACATTAAGAAGGTTTGTGGTCTGCACTGTTGTGGCAGGACAGGTAGCTTACATCCTTCTAAGCTGGGAATTGCTGACTGAAGGTCCAGTGTCTGCTATTCTAAAAGTATATTAGTTCTGGCTTAAGCACTTGGGCTTCAGGACAGTTATTCTACATTACGAGGGTTGTGGTCTGCACTCTTGTGGGTGGAGATGCTGTATTCTGCCCTTCTGAGCTGGGAATGTCTGGTCACAGGCTTTTATTGTGCCTGTTTATTTAAACTGTTTCTTTCTGAAATTGGTGCATCTTGTTGCTGTAGCATAGATCAGATTCAGGCTTCCTGAATCTAGCTTTGTTTGTATAACTTGAACGCTGATCCAGGCCATCTTTTTTTGGAGAAGGTTCCCTTGCACCCTAGTAGTGTCTGATTGAAGACTGCTGGAACAGGGCTCAGTTTTGAGCTTTTTTTTCTGGTTAATTGGGTAACTTGTTTAAATCAGTTTGTTTTTGATTGTTTGTATATATATACATACATACATATATATATATCTATATATATCTATATATATACATATATATATATATATATATATATATATATATATATATATATATATATATAAATTGCATTTCATCTGCTTTTACTGTATTTGTGTTTCTTCCTACTTTTTTACTAGGGGCATTGACTACAACTCTGATCTGCGTTATATGACAATAAGTATCCTTTTCTGTTCATTTAAAGTGTTTTTTTGATTGTATCTGCTTTATTTTCTGAAAACAAAAAAAAAATTATATATATATATATATATATATATATATATATATATATATATTTATACTATCAAAAGTGCGAACGGCAAATCTCTGTGACTGTCATACCTTACTCGAACATGGAAGGTCGTAATCGGTAATGTCGAGAGGCAAAATAATCAATCTGTCCCTGGAATGGTTTCAGCCGAAAAAATTTTAGTTTTATTGGCATTTTAGGCTGGGCAGCTGTGGTGGTGTTAGCATTTAGCATTCAGCAAGAGGTTCTCCGGTTGAATCCTCGGCTGGGGTGCCTTCTGTGTGGAGTGTGCATGTCCTCCCTCTGGTCGCTTGGGTTTCTTCCAGGTGCTCCGGTTTTCTCCCACATCCCAAAGTCATGCTGTAGGTGGATTGGACACTCTAAATTGGCCCTAGGTGTGAGTGTGTGTGTGCCTTCTGTGGAAGGTTGGGCACCGGGCTGGCAACTCGACACTGTAAAACTCCACTGCCAATCATGAGCGGACAGGTGATCTGCTGTGGCGACCCCTAACCGGGAAAAGCCGAAAGAAGAAGATTGGGCTTTTTAGGCTAATTTATCTCTATTTCATTTCCCTGCTATAAATACCGCATTTGCCCAGTTTTGTGCGCCCGGCAGCGACAGTTAGCTAGGGTAAAACTATTCCCAGCTCCACGAAGTCTCCTCTTCAATTTTTCCCTTGGAACTGGGCAAACTTTCAGCTTAAGCATTCAAGCCATTCATTTCTCAGCCCGGCACTTGCTCAAAACTTATAGCAAGCACTTATAAACCGTAGCACTAGACCCTCCTGTACTGTACAGAAGGACAAGGCTCTCTGTTCGACCTTACCAGCCATCCAGTAAAACAGTTCCCTGTACCTATCCAGGCATGTCCAAAGGGCAGTTTCAGGTGTACTCTCCAGTCCAACTGGTGAATCTGAGCATTTTGAGGCAATGTTACAACTGATTCATGTACACTGACAACCCTTTCCTCCTACCACCAAACACTAATACATGCGACAGATGCAATTATACAGCCAAATTGGAGGCTAAGCTTTCTCAACCCAAGACTGGATCAGACAGTCAAGAGGAGAAGGGGGAATACTTGCATCACACCACCAGTCTCACATAGGCCCATTAAACCAGCACCGGCAAAAAACACATAAATACATGAAAACATACTTGGAGGCTCTAAATAAAAATCTGCAAAACCAACAGAGACCTCCAAAGCAAACAACCAAGCAAACTCCACCCCCCAACACAAACCATGAAACACATAATTCACAAAGCCAGTATGCCATGTAATCACAGCCCTTAAGGCAAAATAACATACCTAACATACTAGTAGTAGGTGACTCTATAGTCAGGCACAGTGACGTCTCACTCACTAGGCTGAATAAGGAGAAGGTTACTGTTAGCTGCTTGTTGGGTGCCAGGATCCGCCACATAACACAAGCACTCGGGTCACTCCAGAACAAGTACAAATATGACTCTGTCATTGTCCATGTTGGTGTGAATGACCTGAGCCGTACCTCCCTGGACTACATGAAAAGAGACATGAAAGAGCTCTCTGATCATGTAGCCCAGGCCGGTATGCCCCTGACCCTGAGTAGCATTCTGCCCTCACCAAGAATGATACCACGGTATAAAGAAAAACTTCTCGATTTCAACAATTGGCTACGTTTCTGGTGTCATTCAAAGGGGATCCAGTGTCTGTCTGCCTGGGATGACATGCTCGACAAGCCACACTGCTTCGCTAGAGACTGCTTGCACCTGTCACCCTTAGGCTTTCAAATACTGGCCAAGGCTCTTGCCACCCCCATAGTGCCTTTTTTAGGCAAGGCTCAATAGACAAACCCACCACCGTAAATAGCACAAGTAACAAAAAACTGAGGGTAATGCTACTCAATGCCAGAAGTCTAAATCTCACAATGCCCGCACTCAAGGCACTCCTCAGTATGGAGAAAATCGATATATGTGCAGTAACAGAGACCTGGTTTAAAGTTCCAGAGAGCACCCCAGCACTACCAGGCTACAACTCATACCATACACTTCGGCCACAGAACCCAAACCGAAGTACAAAAGGTGGGGGTGTATCTATATTCATCAAGGATACCCACACCTCCAGGTTAGTGGCACAGCACGATGCTTCAGAGACCATCCACGTGCAACTGACAACGGGCAAAACTGCTATTCAAATTGTAACTTGCTACAGATCATCCATCATGTCCCAGGATCCCCATTCCGCATTTCTGTAAACCCTGGGAAATATAAAGGTCCTACTAAACACCCTAATGTTGGGTGATTTCAATTACCCAAACATTAACTGGGAGAACTACTCAAGTACTAACTCCCTTGCCCAACATTTCCTAGAATTTATAAACTCAAATGCCCTGGTTCATCTGGTCAACACTCCCACCAGAGGTGACAACATATTGGACCTGGACATCACCAACATGGGCAACTGGTGTTCCACACCGGAGGTCAACCCCTTGCTGGTTAGATCTGACCATAAACAAATCACTTTGGATATCCACATTCCACCTCCACCCCCAGACAAGGAAACCACCATGGAAAATTTTCAAAAGCAAACTTCACGTTACTTAAGACCGAGGTGAAAAGTTTCAAAGCCCCTATGCTGAAGAATAACGTTGTCCAAGCTGCAAAATCCTTTACTAATGCATTCTGTGGGCACCTACAAGAATGCATGGATCATGCCATCCCAAGCAAAACCAAGACTCACTCCTCCAAGAAAAGAAAACCAGTCTGGTGGACTCCTGCCGTAAACAAGCTATACAATAGAAGGAGGAAACTAGTACAGAAAAGAGTAAAATCCCAAGAAGGGGTAGACCTTCCCTGATCAGTATCGGCAAGAAACTACGATCCCTCATAAAATCATCCAAGGCGAGCTTTGAAAGAAAAATTGCCACGGACTCCAAAGATAACCGCAAGGCATTCATTAGCTATGTCAAGAAGAGGCAATCTCAGATGCTATGGAGCGCATCATCATGGAACTCATTAACAGAGACATTGGGGACCTCCAAACACAGGACCTTACCCAGTTCGGCTTTAAGAGCAGATCATGCCTCCTAAACTTGATGGACTTCTTTGAGATAGTTACCAAGGCTATAGACGAGGGAAAGATGGTACACACAGCCTACCTAGACCTCGCTAAGGCCTTCGATACCATTCCCCATTTTGGTATTATAGACAAGTTCACCAGCCTGAACATAAACCCCTACGTCACAAGATGGGTTGCCATCTGGCTCATGGACAGAACCCACATGGTGAGAGTTGCGGGAGCTAGGTCCGACTCTAAACCGGTTACAAGTGGCATTCCTCCAGGGCTCAGTCCTAGGACCCCTCCTGTTCGGCATATACTTCTCAGAGGTACAGGCAAGCACAGGAGGACTATGGCTGACCAAGTTCACAGACTACTGCAATCTAGGGGCTATAATTGACTCTCCGGCTGACACAGGCATCCTCCAAAAGGGTCTCACTGAGACAGATACCTGGTGTCAAAATCATGTCCTCAAGCTAAATGCCAAAAAGTGCATAGTCATCCCCTTTGGAAAAAACAAAGTACCCTCAAACTACCACATAGGGGGCAGTCCCCTAAATATGGAAGATGTAATAAGGGATCTGGGGACCCAAGTAGATAGTAATCTCACCTTTGATAATCACATTGCCAAAGTGGTTAGAAAATCCTTCTACGTGGCCCATCTAATCACAAAAGGGTTCGCATCCAGATCAAAAGAGGTCATTGTGCCCCTCTACTCATCACTCATCAGACCCATCAGAGTACAACGCCCCATTTTGGGATGTACCTTACAAGACACCTGCAACAGCAGGAAAGACCACAGAAGTACCTTACCAAGAAGATCACTGGCCTCAAACAGATGCCCTATGCAGCTCGACTGAAGAAACTCCAGCTGTACTCTGTTGCATACCGCCTACTCAGAGGTGATCTCTGCCTGACATACAAGGCCATGTCCAACCCAGAATTGATGGACATGCTCCACCTAAAGAAAACCATATCCCCTCGAGCCACACACACTAAGGATCTAAACCTTACCACAACAATAAGTAGGACATGCTGGAGGGATAGATTCCTGTCCCAGAGATTTCCCATGCTTTGGAACAAGATTCCAATCTACATTAGGCAGAGCTCCTCGCTAACACTCTTCAAAAGAAACCTTGACGAGTGGATGGGAAACAGAAAGTTTACCCCAGAGATCATTTCAGTGGCTTTGCTGGACAAAGGCACTGGGAACTAATCTAAGGGGGCGGCAAAAGCCAACACATTCTAGCTAGGCATATAAATGCCTTCGGGCAGATAGCCTAGTACCTACCTATGAACCTAATCTTGAGAACTCAGTGATGGAGCACCAGCAGAGTACTGATGGAAAATTTACAGACAGAAGTGTTTGCGTCTGTAACCGCCAACTATGCTCACTGCTACTTGGCAGTGTGCGATGCCCAAACAAGTGCAAACCCGTGCAAATGCGGCTCTTGTGTAGCAAACGAGAGCAAACTGATTTAAACAAATTAACCAATAAAAAAGCTCAAAACTGAGCCCTGTTCCAGTAACCTTCAATCAGATGAGTTCTGACTGCACACATCTGCCACTAGGGTGCAGGGGAATCCTCTAGAGCAGAAGATGACCTGCTTTAGTGCTCAAGAAATAGAAACTGAACTAGTTTCAGCAAAAAATGAGTAGTAAAAAGTAACAGGGAAAACACCAGGCACAGGATTCCCAAGCACTCCAAAAGCCACAGCAGCCCACGCAGTGTGTATTAAAAATGAACAGTCTTTTTTTCACATCAACAACTCCATAGGATTTAGCGCTTTCATGTACTGCACCATAGACTTCATCAGAATCAATTAAAAAACATTCTTCACTGATGTTTATACCATTTTCAAGCCAATGAATTAATTAATTAGCAGCAACTACTTCATTAGTTTAACGCAACAGTAACAAACTACTGTGTATGCATCCCAGTTCTAAAAAACTGCAAATATAAAACACTAAAATGAATAAAATGTATGAATAACGGTTGTGGATAAAAAATTAAAAACGTAATACCAAAAACATGTATTTGTGTTAAACATACTATACGATGTTCAAATGACAAGCTGAAAATTTACCTATATATAATACATATATAATAGTGACATATTTGTAGCAATGATATACTCATAAACATATTATATCTACTATTGTCTTAATCCCAGCACAGGTGTACTAGTAATATTATCATTAATACCAGGGGTACATGTTGCATTTAGCAGCAACTGCCATCTCACCTCTCTCTCTTTCAAAATAGCTTTTATATACCCCCCCCCCCCCGGGCTGTGCTATAATTATTTCTACAATGCCAAACCTGAAAGCAGAGCAAGTAGGATTCGCTTCTATATGTCTATATAGAGCACTATTTTTATCCTTTCATCTTAGATTATAAAGATGTCCGTATATCCTGTTTTTAAAAGCTCTGTAGGTTTTCCCTATATAGAATGAAGCACAGGTGTTACACTTAGCTAAATATATCACCTGTTTAGTATTACAATTCCCTTTCTTAAAAAATATTTTTGTTTTATTAATATTCTGAAGAATAATATAGTTGTCTTCTGTGATAGCAAAGCACTGATTACACCTGCCACATTTCCTAGTACCTTCATTGGTTCTTCCTTGTGCTTGTATGCCTCTACTATATTCAAATGTATTTTTCAAGTTCGGGGCAGTTTTATACACAAAATTAGGCTTGTGCCCCAAGATGCTATAAACCTCGGCATCACCTTTTAGGTGAGCCCAGTTTAGTGTAACTATATTTTTGGCTATTTCTGATGTTGAATTATATTCTAATATTAAAACTCTACTAAAACTATTGTTTCCCTCTATGTTTCTATTACTTACCAATTCTGCTGCTAGCAGCGGTGTATATTTTTACCCCATTCTCTCATAACATGTTGAGAAACATCATTAATCATAGAAATGGGGTATCCTCTGTCCTTAAACATTTGGCCAATGTTTGCAATCTCACTTCTCATCTCCTCATAGTCTGTGGTCATCCGAGCTGCTCTTATACACTACCCTTTCAGTATACGGTGTTTTGTTTCCAAGGATGGCAACTAGTATATTTTAAATAAGAATGACTAAAAGTGCTTTTCCTATATATTCTAGATTTAAACCCTTTGTCAGTGTGAGAAATTAATGTATCTAAGTAAGCTATCCCTTGACTATTGTAATAATGTTTAAACTTTAAATAGGTAAGATTCAGATATCATACAAATTATTCGATTTCTTTGATAGTACCTCTCCATAGAACAAAAATATCATCCAGGAAATGTACATATCTTATAATCTTTTCTATATACTGACTCTTGAAAATATATTCATCCTCCCAATCCAATAATACCAAGTTAGCATATATGGGGGCACATGCTGCCCCCATAGCTGCTCCCTTAGTTTTTTTTAATATATTTCTCCTTCAGAATATATAATATTGTTCTCCAGCACTATTGTCATGAATTCTGCCAGTAGCTTAATCCTATCAAATTCCAAACATGAATATTTTCTCATGCTGTTACTATAACTTTCTAACCCTTCATCCTTATGAATACATGAAAGCAAGTCTACTACATCTGTGGTTAAAAAGATTAGATCCTTATCCCATATTTCAGCATTCGGTCTGCTTAAGAAGTCCCATGAATGTTTGACCAGATGCTGAACTTTATCATAAATATGTTTTAAGGATCTGTCACCACTCCGAATGGAAAGTTCTCAAACTTGCTTCCAGATATAATGGGACAGAATGAGGGATGTTCTTCGTGTTTCACTCTTGCAGTCGTCACATTTGGGTTATCCCTGCCAGGGTAGCCCTCTGCCGGCCCAAATAGGTTCATAGGTTCATACTAGGCTATCTGCCCTAGGGTATTTGTAAGCCTAGCCAGAGTGTGTTTGGCTTTCGCCACCCATTTTAAATGAATTTTACTATGGCCTTTTTCAAGGTTAGTTTACTGTGCCTCTAACAGTGACACAGAAGTGATCCCCGGGGTAAACCTATGATCTCCCATCCACTCGTCAAGATTCCTCTTGAAGAGAGTCAGTGAGGGACTCTGCCTAACTTGGACTAGGATGACTCTGCCTAACTTGGACTAGGATTCTATTCCAGAGTGAAGGGAGCCTCTGGGTTATGAATCTGTCCTGCCAGCATGTCCTGTTTATTTCTGTGCTGAGGTTCAAGTCCCTCGAGTGTGTAGCTCGAAGGGATTTGGATTTTCTGAGGTGTGAAGCATGTCCATCAATTCCGGGTTGGACATGGTCTTATACGTCAGGCACAGATCGCCTCTAAGTAGGCGGTATGCAACTGAGTAGAGCTGGAGTTTCTTTAACTGAGCAGCATATGGCATCTGTTTGAGCCCTTTGATCCTCTTGGTGAGATACTTTCGGGGTCTTTCTAGTTGCTGCAGGTGTCTGGTAAGGTACAACCCAAATGGGGCATTGTATTCAATTATGGGCCTGATGAGGGATGAGTAAAGAGGCACGATGACCTCCCTTGATCTAGATGTGAATCCCTTCATGATAAGGTGGCTATATAGAAGGTTTTTCTAACCACTTTGGCCACGTGATTGTCAAATGAGAGATTGCTATCAACTTGGGTCCCCAGGTCCCTAATTACTTCTTCCGTACTTAATGGGTTACCACCTATGTGGTAATTTGTGGGCACTTTGTTTTTGCCAAAGGGGATGACTGTACACTTTTTGGCGTTGAGCTTGAGGCCATGGCTCTGGCACCAGTTGTCTGTCTCTATGAGACCTTTTTGGAGGATGCTTGTGTCGGCTGGAGAGTCGATTATGGCACCAATTTGCAGTCATCTGAGAACCTGGTCAGCCATAGTCCACCCGTGTTGGCCTGTACCTCCGAGAAATATATACCGAGCAAGAGAGATCCCAGGACTGAGCCTTGTGGGACGCCGCTTGTGACTGGTTTGGAGTCTGACATGGCTCCAGCAATTTTGACCATGTGTGTTCTGTCCTTGAGCCAGTTTGCAACCCATCTAATGACATAGGGGTTTATATTTAAGCTGGAGAGCTTATCTATGATGCCCGAGTGGAGTATTATATCGAAGGCTTTTGCAAGATTCAGGTAGGCTGTGTGGACCACCTTCCCCTCAACAATGGCTTTGGTGACTGATTCAGAGAAATCAACCAGGTTTAAGAGGCAGGATCTACCCTTAACAAATCCGAATTGGGTAGGATCCAGTGTCTGTAGGTCCCCAATGTCTTTGAGTTCCATGATGATCTTCTCCATAGCCTTGCAGACCAAGCTAGTCAGGCTTATGGGGCGATAGTTACCTGGGTCCGTTGAGGCAACACCTTTGTGAAGAGGGACCACTGTTGCTGTACGCCATTCTTTGGGTACATGTCCTGTAGTAAGGCTGAGGTTGAACAGTAGCTTTATGTTGGGGTTCAGCTCTTCTTGGAGTTCATGTAGGACACAGCCCGGGACTCCGTCTGGTCCCATTGATGCTGTGTTTTTTGCTTTGGAGAGGGCGGCTCTTACCTGTGCATCTGAGATGTCAGGGGGGCAGCACTCTGCTGGGATAGATATTTGCTCTTTTTGGGGGGGGGGGTTGCACTGAACCTGTCAGCCAGGATGTTGGCAATGTCTGTGGGTTCAGTGTATTTTTTGTCATTTTGGACTAATTCTGAGCATATCTGGGAGTTACCACCCAGGTTCCTAACATAACTAAAGAAAGCCTTGTGATTATCTTTAGTGTCCTGTGCAGTTTTTCTCTCGAAGCTGGCCTTAGATGATTTTATGAGGGACCGTAGTTTTTTGCTAATACTGATCAGAGATGCATTCCCTTGTAGGGATTTTGCTCTGTCATGTAGTAGCTTCCTTTTTCTATTGTATAGTTTATTTATGGCTGGGGTCCACCAGACAGGACGCCTGCCTTTGGGGGATTGGGTCTTGGTTTTATTTGGGATTGCATGATCCATGCATTCCTGAAGGTGTCCATACAATGCGTTTATAAAGGATTCTGCTGTTTGGGCCGCATTTTCCACTGGCCCAGGGGCTTTGAAGGATTCCACCTCAGTTTTGAGGAGTGTGAAGTTTGCTTTAGAGAAGTTTTTCACTGTGGTTTTCTGGGCAGGGGGTGGGGTCGGGATGTGGATATCCAGTGAGATTCATTCATCGTCCGATCTTACCAGTGAGGGATATACCTCAGGTCTGGAGCATAGATTCCCCATGTTGGTGATGATCAGGTCCAGTATGTTTTCCCCTCTTGTGGGAGTGGTGACAATTTGTTCCATAGCATTTGAGTTTATAAATTCTAGGAACCTTTGGGCTAAGGTTTTAGGGCTTGAGTAGTGCTCCCAGTCTGTGTTTGGGTAGTTGAAATCGCCCAATATAATGGTGTTTGGAGAGACTTTCATATTTTCCAGTGTTTTCAGGAAAGTCGAGTGGGGTTCCTGAGTTTGGGAGGGTGGTCTGTAGCAGGCTATAAACTGAAAGGCAGTTTTACCCACTGTTAGTTGCACATGGATAGTCTCTGATGCTTCCTGCTGTGCCACCAACCTGGAGGTGTGGGTATCTTTGATGAATATTGATACTCCCCCTCCTTTTGTGGTTCGGTCTGAGTTTTGGGGCCGAAAAGTATGGTATGAGGTAGTGCTGGGGTGCTCTTGGGAGCCTTGAACCAGGTTTCTGTTACTGCACAGTTATCGATGTTCTCCATGCTGAGGAGAGTTTCGAGTGCGTGCATCTTGAGGTTTAGACTTCTGGCATTGAGTAGTGTTACCCTTAGTTTCTTCTTCTTTGTGATATCTATGGAGGTGGGTTTGTCTTTTGAGCCTTGCCTAAAACAGGCACTATGGGGGTGGCAAGAGCCTTTGCCAATATCCGAAAGCCCAGGGATGACAGGTGCAAGCCGTCCCTAGCAAATCAACCTGGCTTGTCGAGCATGTCATCCCAGGCTGACAGGCACTGGATCCCCTTAGAATGACACCAATAATTCAGCCAATTGTTGAAATTTATCATTTTGTCTTTATATTGTGGCATCATTCTTGGTGAGGGTAAGATGCTACTTGAGGTCAGGGTCATACCGGCCTGGGCTACATGCTCAGAGAGCTCCTCTGTCTCTCTTCATGTAGTCCAGGGAGGTACGTCTCAGGTCATTCACACCAGCATGGACAGTGACTGAGTCATATTTGTACTTGCCTTGGAGTGACCTGAGTGCTTGTGTTATGTGGCGGATCCTTGCGCCCGACAGGCAGCTCACCGTGACCTTCTCCTTGTTCAGCCTGGTGAGCGGGACATCAGTGTGCCTGACAATAGAATCACCTATTACAAGTGTATCAGGTGTGTTGTTTAGCCTTAAGGGCTGTGACTGTTCGGCACACTGGCTGTGTGAACTATGTGTTGCACGTGTTTTGTTTTGGGGTAGCGGTTGCTTGGGTGTCTGCTTTGGAGGTCTCTGTTGCTTAGGCAAATTTTTATTTAGAGCCTCCAAGTATGTTTTTGTGTGTTTGTGTTTGGTTTGCTGACGTAGTAGGTCTATGTGAGACTGGAATTGTATTGTGTGTGGTTACCTTCTCCTCCTGACTGGTTACGCCAGTACTGAGTTGAGAGAGCTCAGCCTCCAGTTTGGCTGTATGGTTGCATCTCTCACATATGTTTGAACGTGTTGGGAGGAGGAGAGGGTTGTCTGTGTACATGAGGCAGTTGTAACATTGCCTCAAGATTCCCAGATTCACCAGCTGGACTGGAGAGGAAATTGACAGCTGACCTTTGGACATGCTAGAATAGTATAAGGAACTCCTTTATAATTGAGAAAAAGGACCAGTGGGGAACAGAGTACTCAAAGGGAGTATGTGAGGCTGTAGTGCTATTTAATTTTTAGTGCTAACTTATAGAAATGCTTTTGTGAGCAAGTGCCGGGCTATAGATTAAGAATAAGGTGTTTATTTTGTGAGCTAGAGCAGTTCTAAGGGAAAAAGTGAAGAGCAGACTTTGTGGAGCTGAGAATGGTTTAAACCCGATTAAGTGGCACTGCCCGATGCTGCGCTGTGCGCAAAATCGCGCCAGAGCAGGTTTTATACGGGGGGACTTGAAAGAGCTAGAAATTGGCCCAAAACCACCAATAGACAACCAGATTCTTGTGCTGGGAATACTCCTCCAGGGTTAGATAGGCTGCTGTAAGCTCCCCACTCCCACTGGTGAACAAAGAAGCCTCCTTTTATCCAAGAAAGGAAATGGGCAACACAGGAACTTTCCAAAAGTCCTGAATACAGCAAAGCCTGTATTTGGACTACTCTAGGTCAGGAAAGGCGGGAAACAAGGATAATTTTTTTGATTTTTTTTTTTTTTTTTTTTCTTTTTTAGTACACAAACAGCAGAAAATGCAGTAAATATATAACACAGGCTAGCGCACTTGGGTGTGTAGCCTCAACAGGTAAATTTCAACAAACAGGACAAACTTTTCAAAGTGCAAGTAAAAAAATTGCAGTAAAACAGCTTAAGACAGGTAAAGGAGCAGATATACTCACTTTTCAGTGAGAGAGGACAGTCGCACAGGTAGTAGCAGAAGAAAATATACTTAATCAGGTAAGCAGTCGCTCTTTTTGTCTCTCTGCTGCTAGCACCACTCTGCAGGACCACGAGGAGCTTTGGTGAGTAGAAACAAGCGCAAAAACCGCACCAAAGCGGGTTTTATACAGGGGGACTTGAAAGAGCCAGAAATTGGCCCAAAACGGCCAATAGACTACCAGATTCTTGTGCTGGGAACACTCCTCCAGGGATAGATAGGCTGTTCTAAGCTCCCCACTCCCACTGGTGAACAAAGAAGCCTCTTTTTATCCAAGAAAGGAAATGGGCAACACAGGAACTTTCCAAAAGTCCAGAATACAGCAAAGCCTGTATTTGGACTACTCTAGGTCAGGAAAGGCAGGAAACAAGGATAATTTATTTGATTTTTTCTTTTTTAGTACACAAACCACAGAAAATGCAGTAAATGTATAACACAGGCTAGCACACTTGCGTGTGTAGCCTCAACAGGTAAATTTCAACAAACAGGACAAACTTTTCAAAGTACAAGTAAACAATTGCAGTAAAACAGCTTAAAACAGGTAAAGGAGCAGATATACTAGCAGAGACTTAGTATTTCTGCGTCTGTTGCTGTCGCTTGATGATTGACGTCAGGTCATCAGTAGTATAAAGTAAGGCAGCCGACGCCATTACATCAGTTTTTCTTGCCGTGGAGCCCGAAGCAGAAGCAGTTCGCACGAGTGCCGGTCGGCCGATACCTGAGTTTTCGTCTACCGAATTGAAATTGAAGTCTCCTAAAGCTATGTACCCCGTTGGGGATCCTTTTTTCTTGCACTAACTAATGTCAGAAAAAGTTATTAATTGTCTCGCCTGTGGAAAACAAATACCACACCGAGGCTGCCATTCTTACTGCGTCACTTGTTTAGGCCCAGACTGCGACATCCCTTGTTGTCACTTCTGTGCTTTGTTCAACGCCAGAACTATCTGTCGTCGGGCCCTTATTGTAGCCAGATATTTTCGCTTAGTTCTCAAATTCCAATATGGATTTGGTAAGCAATCAGACAGCAGATCTTCCGAAAAAACATAACGATAAAGACAGAGACAAGACTGCACAGGTCCAACCCTACAGGCGACGCTTAAGCTAGTTGTCAGTTCTCCGGTCCTCAGTGAGGTGCTTTCGCAGCCCCTGATGCCCGCTTCTGTTGATTCACAAGCTGCTACCGAGACCCTTTTGTAGTCCAGTATGTGGCAGACCTCTTCTTCAACTAAGGATCCTGCAGTCTCAACCTTGGATGGGTCCGGAGCCACTGAGCAAGCACCGGCTTCCGAGGAAGTCCTTCGCACTACCGAATCTCGACACAAGCTGACGTCTTCTTTCGCAACTACTATTCTTTCTAAAACTACCAAGTTTCTTAGGCCCCAGGTACGAACCACACCCAAGAAACCAACGACCCACTCTCAGGCACCTGCTAGCTTGCCTCAGTCTCAAATGCTTAAAATGGCAGAAGACCTTGTCATGCTGATCAGAGGAAACCAAGCTATCCCCTCCAAAAGGAAAAGAGATCTGTCCCCTGTAGTTTTGTCTGAACAAGAGTCAGATGAATCTGATGCATATGAATATGAAGACGTACAACCCCTCTCCACTTATGAGGATTCTGATGCAGAGAATTCCATTCCTTCAGCCTTTCCCTCAGAGGATTTTTCCTTTGGGGAAACCCTGCATACCTTAATGGGAGAGTCAGGACTACCCTCAGTCTAAAAAGAGACTCAGAGAATTCCTAGATCTTCCACAACACAGATCTTTGGCCATCCCCCCAGTCCTAAATGCTGTGGAGGATGTTTTCCTCAAATCCAACTTGACTCCTGACGCCCTTCTTCCTGCTCCCAGAAAACCAGACAGGTACTATAGAGTCCCTGACTCGTACAAATATCTTTTTTAAAAATCCTACAGCTGACCCTGAGGTAATTTCTCAAGGGCCAAAAGGAATTAAAGCAACCTCTACTAAGAATCCCATCCCCCTCAGACAGGGATTCCCGAGCACTGGACAGATGGGGTATGAAAGTATATACCTCAGCTACTCTTGCTATCAGGGCACTAAATTGTCAGTTCCATATGCTGAAATTTCAGCAACATACCTCGGAACTCCTTAAACAAAAAATGTCTTCCTTTCCTGCTTGGGCAGAATCTAAAGATTTACAAGAGTTAATGCATTCTACAAGTCAAGTAACTAAACATACCTTGCACTGTGGTTTTGACGCCCTAGAAGCTTCTTGCAGGGCAGCAGTCACTGGATCTGTCATTAGAAGGCATGCATGGCTTAAGGAACAGCCCCTGCCAGATCATGTCAAATCTAAATTGTTGGATGCCCCCTTGCACAAAGTTAACTTGTATGGCACTAAGGCAGAAGAGGTCTTAAAAAAGATGGAAGAAAAAGCAAAATCTATGCAAACAGTTAAGGATTTCTTGCAGGTCCAGCCCCCTAGGTTCAGCAGGCATTGTCCCTCCAAACACTAGTACTTTCCTGTTCCCAGTAAACTGGACCAGCCTAGGTACCGTGAAAGCAGACCCCCACCCCCCCTGACAGCAGCCCCAGTGAATGCAGAGATCTAAGCAGCGGACTACCTCCACTTCAAAATCAGGGAGTTCTAAGCCACCCCCTTATGGTAAAAACTCACAATAACTCATTTTCTCCACCCCCTCCCTCTGCCCACCTTCACTTACCCCTAGGAGGAAACTCTTCTTTCACTCAAGCACCTGGGCCACTATTATCAAGGACCACTGGGTTCTGAACATTGTGTCTCAGGGGTACAAATTTTCCTTCCACACCCTTCCTACCACAAAAGGGTTCCCAGATCTACCACCAAATCAGTGGGCAGAAGCTCAAAAGCAAATCCTTCCCCTGCTGTCTTTGAGGGTAGTAGAGCACGTTCCTGCAGAACAAATAGGGCAAAGTTTCTACTACAGACTTTTTCTGGTGCCCAGAAAAGAGGGCACCTGGCGCCCCATCCTCAATCTATCCATTCTAAACACCTTCCTGGTGATCTCAAAATTTAAAATATTCACCCTCCAGCAGCTGCTACCCATGCTCTCCAAGGATTCTTGACTAGCCACCCTAGATCTAAAAGAGGCCTACCTCCACATTCCTATCAGGGAATCATGCAGGAAATATCTCCGCTTCATGGCAGGATCTCAACACTTTCAGTTATCTGCACTTCCCTTTGGCTTATCTACTGCTCCCAGAGTTTTCACAAAATGTCTGGCTCTGGCCATTGCTTTTTGCGGACAAAGAAATATTCAGATTTACCCATACTTACATGACTGCTTTATTCAGGCAGACAACCAGGAGAAGCTGCTCAAGCACCCGGCCTTTGTAAAGACCATACTAACCTCCCTAGGGTACACAATCAGTGAAAAGAAATCCAAACAGGTGCCCACCCAAAGGTAATCTTCCTGGGAGCAAGTCTGGACACAGCTTTCCAGAGAAAAAAAATTCCTGACAGCCTACTTCTCTCAACTAGCCACCAGGTCCCAGCTAACTGCAAAGAAGATCCTGCAAGCTCTGGGGTTCATGGCATCTTGCATACTACTCATTCCATATGCCAGACTGCATATGAGGAAACTTCAGTGGTGCCTAAAGAGCCTTTGGTGTCAACACTCTCAAGACCTGGAAACTCTTCTTCCTATAATTCCTTGCCACAGAAAAAAGTTTCTTTGGTGGGCAACAACATGCTCCTACAACAAGGGAATGCCTTTCTCCCCACCCACCCTGCCGCCTAGACCCTCACCACAGATGCATCAGACTACGCTTGGGATGCACACCTGAACGGCAGGTGCATACAGTCCCAATGGAGCCCACAACAAATCCCTCTGCACATCAATCAAAAAGAGATGATGGCTGTGCAGCACGCCTTGATAGCTTTCAAGCCCCTTCTCTCTCCATGGGCTCTCCTGATCAAAACAGACAACAGCAAAAAGCAGAGAGGGACTCACTCATACCCTATATGCAGGCTGGCCATGCCCTTTGGCACACAGCCACTGCCGTGCAACTACACCTGTTAGCACAATTCCTACCAGGCTTTCTCAACTGTCTTGCAGACCAATTAAGCAAAAATCTTCTGGATCCACATGAGTGGCAACTCAACAGAAGTACCTTCACCCTAATAACTCAGAAATGGGGAACCCCAAAGGTCGACCTCTTTGCCTCCCACACCAACCATCAGCTCAGCAAATTCTGCACCAGGGAGCATCACTGCATAGCTTGGAAAGTGGATGCCCTGTCCTTCCCCTGAGTCAATCTATCGGTCTACGATTTTCCTCCGCTACCTCTCATCCCCAGGGTACTGCTCAAAATAAGGGAGGAAAAACCAAGGACCATTGTCATAGCTCCAGACTGTCCTCTGTACCCCCATGGCGTCTTCCTCAGATTCCAAACCTCCTGATCCAGAGGGAAGGGGAGTTCTTGCATTCCCAATTGCAGACACTTAATTTGGCAGCTTGGCTTATTCCCTAACCCTGAACCAATCTGCCAACTTCAGTAACCAGGTTCTGGATGTCATCCGTGAGGCCAGATGCCCTAGCACCAGAAAATCTTATGCTGATAAATGGAAAAGGTTCTGCACCTGGATCCAGGTTAAGGGAGCCAGTATGGCACAGCCCTCCCTCTCATCCTGGATTACTTAACTGACCTACTGCACAGTGGCCTCTTTTTCTCTTCTATAAAAATTCATGCCTCTGCTGTTTCTGCTCATTTTCCCACTGAGCAGCCCCTTTTCTTCACACCCTTTGATCAAACATTCCCTAAGAGGGGCTAGCAACTTGAGGCCACCCAGAAGGGCACCAACACCAGTGTGGGACCTTAACTTTGCATTGGAAAAGCTCACCCTGCCCCTTTTCAAGCCAGCTACTTCTGCAGAGCTAAAATTCTCTCCTGGAATTCAGCATTCCTTCTGGCCATCACTTCAGCCAGAAAAGTCTCTGAGCTAAAATTCTCTCCTGGAAGACAGCATTCCTTCTGGCCATCACTTCAGCCAGAAAAGTCTCTGAACTGCAAGCACTCATGGCTGTGGAACCCTTCATCATCTTTCATACAGACAGGGTATCCCTCAGAACTAACCCATCCTTCATGCCCAAGGTGGTGTCCAGTGTGACTCTCAACCAATCCATTAATTTGCCCACCTTTTTTTCCTAATCCCCAGAACAAGGGGGAGAGGATTCTTCATTCTCTAGATGTGCACAGACGGCTCGGATTCTATCTAGACAGGACTAAAGCCTTCAGAAAGTCTGATCAATTGCTGGTTAGCTTTGCTACAGGGGCAGAAGGCAAAGCCATCTCCAAACAAACAATTTTCAAATGGATAGCACACTGCATCCATTTCTGATGCAAACAGCATGGAAAAGCCTCCCCCCAAGGGGGTCAGGAAATATTCCATCAGAGCAGCCCCCACCTCTGCAGCTTTCCACAGAGGAGTCCCCACCAGGGACATCTTGGAGGCTGCCACCTAGACATCTGTTCACAATTTTACCAAGCATTGCCACCTGCCTCTCTCCTCCAAATCAAGGGCAGGGACTAATTGGTATTTATTTTCCACTGGTGAGGTTTCTTCCACCAGACCCCGGCCTTCTACTTGGGGGGCTCCTGACAGGTTAGGGCAAGAAAAACTGATGTAATGGCGTTGGCTGTCTTACTTTATACTACTGACGACCTGACATCAGTCCTCAAGCGACAGCAACTGATGCAGAAATACTAAGTTTCTGCTATTCGGGCTGGCCGAGGGCTACCCTGGCAGAGATAACCCAAATGTTTTGACTGCAACAGTGAATACACTCTAACATCTACATTTATGGTAAGTGTACACAACTGTACTTTCTAATATGTTCTTATGTATTTTCTGCAGCAAGGCTGAATCTAGTCTATATGACAGCAAACAAAGTGCAACAGTTTCAGAAAAAAAAGTTAAAATATGCAGTGATATGGTAAAAATGCAGTTCAAACATGCAGTGTACAGTGAAACATTTTGCTCAAGGTTTGCAGATATCAGCAGATGTTTTGGATTGAGCACATAAATATAGCAGAGCAGTAGCTGGTCTCCAAACTCTGTGGAGCTTTGCTAAAACAAGCGCAAACCCGCATCTAACTTGTGTGTGAAGAGGATTAGGGAGCTACTTTACTTAATATAAAGGATGCTTGTGACTAATACACAGTGCTTTTTCTTAATTGTGTAACTAAACAGGTAAGAGGTTCAAAACCCACCATAGGTTCATAGGTTCATAGGTTTATACTAGGCTATCTGCCCTAAGGCATTTATAAGCCTAGCCCAAATTTTTGTGGCTTACGCCACCCCTTATATGAAAAAATACTGTGCCCATTAGTTTGTTGTGCCTCTGTCCAGCAGTGACACAGAGATGATTCCCGGGGTAAACCTACGATCTCCCATCCACAGGTCTAGATTTCTCTTGAACAGAGTCAGCGAGGTGCTCTGCCTCACATGGACCGGGATTTTATTCCACAGCATAGGGAGTCTCTGAGTGATAAATCTATCCCTCCAGCACGTCCTATTTATATCCGTGCTAAGGTTTAAGTCGCTTGCTGTAGTGGTTTTGGTGGATTTGGATTTTTTGAGGTGGAGCATGTCCATTAATTCCGGGTTGGACATGGCCTTGTATGCCAGGCACATGTCACCTCTGAGCAGACGGTATGCGACTGAATAGAGCTGGAGTTTCTTCAATCTGGCAGCATATGACAGATTTTGGAGTCCCTTTATCCTTTTGGTGAGGAACTTTTGGGGTCTCTCCAATTGCTGCAGATGTCGGGTGAGATACATCCCGAATGGGGCATTGTACATTGGTCTGATAAGTGAAGAGTACAGGGGAACAATGACCTCACTAGATCTGGATGTGAATCCTTCATGATCAGGTGGGCAATGTAGAAGGTCTTTCTAACCACTTTAGCAATGTGAGTGTCAAAAGAAAGGCCACTGTCAACCTGGGTCCCCAGGTCCCTGATAACCTCTTCTGTGCTTAGTGGATTGCCACCTATATGGTAGCTTGGGGTTACCTTGTTTTTCCCGAAGGGTATGACTATACATTTTTGGCGTTTAACTTCAGGCCATGGCTCTGGCACCAGCTATCTGTTTCCGTGAGTCCCTTCTGAAGGATATCCGTGTCCGATGCACTTTCCACTATGGCCCAGTTTGCAGTCGCCTGCAAACTTTGTCAGCCAAAGTCCTCCCATGTTGGCCTGTACTTCTGAGAAGTAGATGCCAAACAATAGGGGGCCAAGGACCGAGCCCTGTGGGACACCACTTGTGACCGGCTTGGAGTCTGACACAGCGCCAGCAACTCTAACCCTGTGGGTTCTGTCCTTAAGCCAGTTTGCAACCCATCTTGTGACATATGGGTTTACATTTAAGCTGGTAAGTTTTTCTACAATACCCGAGTGGGGTATTGTGTCGAAAGCCTTTGCAAGGTCAAGGTAGGCTGTATGGACTGCCTTTCCCTCATCAATGGCCTTGGTGACTGTTTTGAATAAGTCGACCAAGTTCAAAAGGCATGATCTTCCCTTGACAAAGCCAAACTGGGTCGGGTCCAATGTCTGCAAGTTCCCTATATCTTTGTTTATGAGCTCCATTATGATCCTCTCCATAGCTTTGCAGACTAGACTTGTTAAGCTTATGGGGCGGTAATTACCAGGGTCCGTAGGCGCCGCCTTTGGGAGTGGGACCACAGTTGCACGCCACTCCTTGGGCACGTATCCTGTGGTAAGGCTGAGATTAAACAGCTGCCTTATGCGGGTTTAATTCCTCATTTAGCTCGTGTAGCACACAGCCGGGGACACCATCCGGTCCCATTGATGCTGTGTTTTAGCTTTAGAGAGCAGCTTTCACCTGCGCATTTGAGATGTCCGGGAGGCTACACTCGGCTGGGATAGTTATCTCTCCTTTAGGGGGTAGAGGGGTGAGTTTGCACTGAACCTGTCTGCCAGTATGTTGGCAATGTCTGTGGGTTCAGTGATTTTTGTATCATTTTGGACTAATTCTGAGCATATCTGGGAGTTTCCACCCAGGTTCCTAACATAGCTGAAAAGGCCTTATGATTGTCCTTTGAATCCATGGCAATTTTTCTCTCAAAATTGGCCTTAGTTGATTTTATGAGTGCTCGTATTTTTTACTAATAATGATCAGGGTGACTTCCCTTTTATGGATTTTGTTCTATCATGTAATAGCTTTCTCCTCTTATTGTAAAGTTTGTTAATGGCGGGTCCACCAGACTGGACGCTTGCCCTTTGTGGAAAGAGTCTTGGTTTTATTTGGGATTGCCTGATCCATGCAGTCCTGGAGGTGTTCATAGAAGGCATTTGTAAGGGCTTCCGCAGCTTGGGTTGTGGTTTTCTGGCTCAGGGGCCTTGAAGGATACCACACCAGTCTTGAGTAGTGTGAAGTTTGCTTTAGAGAAGTGCTTCACTATGGTCTTTTGTTTGGGGTGGGGGCGGATGTGGATTTCCAGTGAGATTAGTTTATGATCAGATCTAACCAATGAGGATATACTCCGTGTGGAGCATTTTGTCCCCATGTTTGTGACAATGAGATCTAGTATATTTTCTCCTCTCGTGGGAACAGTGACTAGCTGTTCCATGGCATTTGAATTTATGAACTCCAGGAACCATTGGGCTAGAAAGTTAGGGCTTGAGTAATGTTCCCAGTCTATATTCGGTAGTTGAAGTCACCCAATATGATGGTGTTTGGAGATACATTTATACCCTCCAGTGTCTTCAGGAAGGCTGTGTGGGGTTCCTGAGTTTGAGAGGGTGGCCTGTAGCATGCTACAATTTGTAGAGCAGTTTTGCCTATGGTTAGTTGCACCTGGATGGTTTCGAGCTTAGATGTTGCCACCAACCTGGAGGTGTGAGTATCCTTTATGAATATGGATACACCCCCTCCTTTTGTGGTGTGGTCCGGGTTTTGGGGCCGGAACGCATGATATGAGGTAAAACCTAACCATGGAAGACTTGTACACCATGGAAGACTTGTATGTTTGTAATGCTTGTTGTTGTTTCCATTTTGTCCCTGCTGGACAACGGTTTAGGGTGCTTACTTGTCGAACATGGGCTAAATTCTTGGCTATGCTTGTAAGAGCCTCAGAGCCAATAGCCTAGTAACTTCCTATGATCCTATAAAGCCTCGTTCAGAGGAGAGGAGTTCTTGGGAGAGGTGTCTGTTCTGCCTGTACATCCCATTTATGTTATGGTGGCGGTTTACATCTTTTGAGAAGCTGTTTATGATGATACAGATTTTGAAAATTCATAGGTTGTGCATAAACTCTTTCATTTCTGTTTTCGTATATCATAGTCATATATAACAGCTTTGCTGACTTTCCAGGCAGAATTTCGGAATTTTTTCAATAGCCTTTTAGAGAGCTCTCCAGATATACCTGGTTTTCATCAGTAGATGGCAGCAGACACCGAACTATAACCTAAAGACAGCCTTCGTGTTTGCCAATTGTGTACTGAGAAAACGTCTATTGAGCCCTCTTCTTTATTTTATATATTTTTTTACTCCCAAGTTTATTCTTCTGTGCCATTTCTATTTCATTGCAGTACTAGTTTAATATCATGTTTCAGCTAAACTTGATATTCCTTTTATTGTACTGTCAACTCAGAGTTTTTGAGATGTTTAACTTTCAAAATGTTTACTTCCTAATTGTCCTGTGTACTGCTGCTCTAAGGAATTTAGTTGCATTCTAAGATTTATTTTTAAAGGTGTCTTGATTTCACAGTATTGCTCAGAAAACTGTTTTTCATTTTATTGTAACCATATGCACACTGGCAGGCAGGGGTGTTGATCGTGTTTCACTGTTGCAGTCATTACAATTGGGTAATCTGCTGGCAGGTTGCCCTCAGTTGGCCTGATTAACAAAGTCTTGGGTCCTGCGTCGGTTGCTGTCCCTTCTTCCATGACATCAGGTCGTCAGGGGTATAAAACATGCAGCAGACGCCATTACATCAGTCTTTCTTGCTGCGTGGTGCCCGAAGCAGAAGCAGTTCGCAAGTGCCGGTCGGCCGACTCTTGAAATTTTCATTTTCGAGTTTCAGAACTGAAGTCTTCAACTTAAAGCTAAGTACCCCATTGGGGAAACTTTTTCTTGCTCCTTACCGATGTCAGTAAAAGTTAATAATTGTATTACTTGTGGGAAGCAAATGCCTCATAAGGAATTTAATTTGTACTGTATTCCTTGCCTAGGCACTGACCATGGCGTACCTTGCTGTCGGTTTTGTGCTTTATTTAATCAGCGCACTATCCATTGTCTGTACATTTTTGCTTCAAAATATTTTGGTTCTCAGTTTAATTATCCAGAAAATATGTCTGTTAGCCATCCGACTACCAGAATACTGAAAAAACGCAAAGAAAAAGACAGAGACAGGCCGTTGAGGTCCAAACCTGCCGACGACACTTCTCCTAAGCCAGTCACCAGTTCGCCGGTACTCAGTGAGGCGCTTTCGCAGCCCCTGATGCCCGCTACTTCTGATTCGCAGGACTCTACTGAGACCCATTCAGTATGCCGCGAGATGCTTCACATATGGAACCCGCAGATGTCTCTACCTTGGACGGGTCCGGAGCCGCTGAGCAGGCACCGGCTTCTGAGGGTGTATTCAGGCCTACAGACTTGCATATTAAACCGACTCCAACTTCAGTGCTAAGGCCTAAATCTCGATCTATGTCTAAAAAAACAATGCCCAAGCCACATGTTCAGGCCCCTATGCCTAAAAAACAAATTATCAAAATGGCTGAAGATTTAATTACTCTAATCAGGGGTAGTCAACCTCCCCCCTCCAAGAGGCTTAGGATTGAATTTGACTATGAATCTTCTGAACAGGACTCTGCTTCTTCTGACTCTTCTAATGATCTGGAATTGTCCATTCCTACTTATGAGGACTCTGATGCAGAGGATTCCATTCCCTCTGCTTCTCCACCTGAGGATTTCTCTTTTGGGGAAACGTTACATACCTTAAGGGAGCATTTCCACTGGGAAAGTAAGGATTTCTCAATCTAAAAAGAGGCTTAGGGATTTCCTTCTTCCTCAGCATAGGCCTTTGGCTGCACCTCCTGTACTAGATATTGTTAATAATGTGTTTTCGGAATCCAGTATGGCCCCTGATTCCTTGCTTCCAGCCCCTAGCAAACCAGACAGGTACTACAGGGTTCCTGAGTCCCACAAATTCCTTTTCAAAAATCCTGTTGCGGACCCTGAAACCATTTTCAGGGAACCAAGGGCATTAAGGCTTCTACTGCTAAAAATCCTACCCCTTCTGATAGAGACTTCAGGGCGCTGGATAGATGAGGTAAAAAGGTTTATACTTCTGCAACCTTAGCAATCAGGGCTTTAAACTGTCAATTCCATATGCTAAAATGTCAACAGCATATCATGGGACTGCTTAAACAGAAAATTATGTTGATTTCTGACTTTGTGGAGAATAAAGATTTGCAGGATTTATTGCATTCAGCTGAACAAGTTGGCAAACATACTTTGCAGTGTGGTTTTGATTCCTTACTGGGTCTGTGCTTAGAAGGCATGCTTGGCTTAAGGAGCAATTTCTGCCTGATCATGTTAAAGCAAAACTTTTGGATGCTGCTTTACAGCAGGACCGCTTATCTGGCAATAAGGCTGAAGAAGTTCTAAAAAAGATGGAAGATAAAGCTAAATCTATGCAAACTGTGAAAGATTTCTTACAAGTACAACCTCCTAGATTTAGTAGGCATTGGCCTACCAAGAACTGGTCCTTTCCTGTTCCTTCCAGAGCCACTACGGCCAAACCCAGACATTCCAAAACCACCAGGTTTCAGTCCCAAGGGACTCTCAGAACTAAGCAATGGGGTGCTTCCACTTCCAAATCTGGAACCAGCAAGGCACCATCCCATGGTAAACAGTCTCAATGACTTCACTTTGAAATTACCAAGCAGTTACCTCTTAGTCCTTTGGGGGGAAAACTGGCTCTTCATTCAAGAAATTGGCAATTATAACCCAGGACAAATGGATTTTAAATATAGTGTCCCAGGGATACAGATTTCATTTCTACATGCTGCCAACTCCAAACGGGTGGCCAGACCTGCCCCTAAATCAGTGGGCAGAGGCTCAGAAACAAGTACTTTCCCTCCTAAACATGGGGGCTATTCACCTAGTACCAGAAGAGGAAAAGGGACAAGGTTTCTATTCCAGACTTTTCCTGGTACGCAAAAAAGACAAATCATGGCATTCAATTCTGGACCTGTCTACTCTAAACACCTTTCTGGACATTCCAAAATTCAAGATGCTGATTCACCAGTTACTTCCTATGCTAGGCAAGGATGCCTGGTTGGCAACTCTCTACTTAAAAAAGGCTTACCTGCATATCCCAATCGGAATCTTGCAGAAGATTCCTATGCTTCAAAGCAGTCTGCATGCTTTGTCAGTTCTCTGCACTGCCCTTTGGCTTGTCTCCTGCACCCAGGGTGTTCACAAAGTGCCTGGCTCCAGTAATTGCATTTTGCAGGCAAAGAATTATTCAAATATATAAATACATGGACGATTGTCTAATTCAGGCAGAAAACCAGGCCATTCTTCTAACACATCTGGCATTTGTAAAAAGACTTCTAACCTGTCTAGGGTACACCATAAACGAAAAGAAATCTCAACTGTTGCCCTCTCAAAAAATTACATTTCTGGGTGCAAGCTTGAATACAACTGCCCAGATGGATTTCCTTACGCCAGAAAAACAAATTCATTTGGTGACCTACTTCAAACAGGCAGCCACAAAAACCCTGCTATCTGTAAGGCAAATACTGCAAGCCTTGAGGTTCATGGCTTCATGCATTCTTCTAATTCCATATGCAAGACTGCATATGAGGCAACTTCAGTGGTACTTAAAAAGTTTATGGAGTCAACATTGTCACAGCCTGGAAACAATGATTCCTGTCATACCTTGCCTACGCCAAGAGTTCCTATGGTGGGCAGAGGCCTGCCACCAAAACAAGGGACTGCCATTCACACCACCCCCTGCCACCCAAACCCTAACTACAGACACATCAGACTATGCATGGGGGGCTCATCTGGCAGGGAAGTGCATTCAGGGCAAATGGAGCCCAAATCAAATGCACCTTCATATCAATCAAAAAGAAATGCTAGCTGTACATAATGCACTGACAGCCTTCAAGGACTACCTTCATCCAGGATAATTACTGATAAAGATGGACAACACCATGGTTATGTGGTACATAAACAAGTGGGGAGGGGTACACATTCCTACCCCCTCTGCAGACTAGTCATGGCATTGTGGAACACGGCCTTGAGCTACCAACTACAAGCTCAATTCCTGCCAGGAAAGTAGAATGTTTTGGCAGACGAACTAAGCAGAAATCTCATGGATCCTCACGAATGGAAACTGGAACCATGGATTTTTCAACATGTTGACACGCAAATGGGGGAGCCCAGACCTTGATCTTTTTGCCTCACCCCAGAACTACCAGTTGGACAAATTGTGCACAAGAACTCATCACAAAAAAGCCTGAAAAGTGGATGCTGTGTCCTTTAGCTGGAAAAACCTATCAGTCTATGCCTTTCCCCTCTGCCTTTGCTCTCCAAAGTTCTACTTAAAGTCAAATAGGACAAACTAAAAATGATTTTGATTGCTCCAGACTGGCCTTGCCAACATTGGTACCCACTCCTGTGCAGTGTGTCACACATTTCTCCGTGGCACCTGCCTCAGTCACTTTCTTTACTGTCTCAGCAGGAGAACCAAATTCTGTGCCCTCATCTCCAAACATTCTGTCTTGCAGTTTGGCTAATCACTTAAATTCACACTTAGCATCCATCAGCAAACCTGTGATGGATGTCATTTTGGAGGCGAGAAGACCTAGTACTAGAAAATCTTATGCTGACAAATGGAAAATATTCTGTGCCTACTTAACTAAGATGCTTCATAAGGGCCTGTCTTTTTCTTCCATAAAAATCCATGCCTCAGCCATTTCAGCTCATTACAACACAGCCCCCCCTTCTTCTCTCATCCTCTTCTAAAGCAGTATCTCAGAGGGGCCAAAAACTTGAGACCACCCAGGAGAGCTCCAACCCCTGCCTGGGACCTTAACTTTGTATTGGAGAAACTCACTCTACCTCCTTTCGAGCCAGCTGCAACTGCAGACTTAAAATTTCTTTCCTGGAAAACAGCCTTCCTTTTAGCAATCACTTCAGCTAGAAGGATTTCTGAATTACAGGCCCTTATGGTGGAGACTTTCATCATCTTTCATGCGGAGAGGGTGTCACTCAGGACCAATCCATCATTCATGCCCAAGGTGGTATCCAGTGTGGCTCTTTATCAGGCCATTAATTTGCCAACTTTCATTCCCAATCCACAGAACAAGGGAGAGCGGATTCTGCATTCATTGGATGTACACAGACGACTTCGATTCTACTTGGAAAGGACTAAATCTTGAAGAAAATCTGAACAACTGCTGGTAGCATTTGCTGCAGAGGGATTTCAAAGCAAATAATTTCTAAATGGATAAGCCATTATATTCATTTCTGTTGTAAGCACCATGGAAAACCTATCCCCCAGGGGATCAGATCTCATTCCACCAGGGCTGCATCTACTTCAGCAGCCTTTCTCAGAGGTGTTCTCATCAGGGATATTCTAGAAGCTGCTACCTGGAGTTCAGTTCATACTTTCATCAAGCATTATCACTTACCAATTTTCTCTAAATCCAGAGCTGGCTTTACCACTGCTGTGTTGCAGGGCCTTATAGCTGGTCCTAATGCTGTATAAATCCATCCTCCCAACCTTAGCTTTGGGAATCTACCCAAATGTAATGACTGCAACAGTGAAACACGATGAACATAGTACAGTTGTGTACACTTACCATAACTGTAGATATTTGAGTGTATTCACTTTTGCAGTCCTGGTTACTCTCCCTCCAGCCCCCTGTTTTTTTCTTTTACTATACCTCTTCTTTCTTTTATTATGCTTAAAAGCCTTTTTGGTGTATTTGCTTTTGTTTGGAGGTATAATTTTGTGTTTTGTATATATATATATATATATATATATATATATATATATATATGTGTATATATATATTATATATGTATATATATATGTATATAGATATATATGTATATAGATATAGATATATATATATATATATATATATATATATATATATATATATATATGTATTATATATATTGCTCCCCATTTGGAGGGGCACCTGATATCTGGGGCTAGAAAAACAGGTGGCGTCGGCTGCATGTTTTATACCCCTGACGTCATAGAAGAAGGGACAGCAACCGAAGCAGGACCCAAGACTTTGTAAATCAGGCCGACTGAGGGCAACCTGCCAGCAGATTTACCCAAGTGTAATGACTGCAACAGTGAATACACTCTAACATCTACATTTATAGTAAGCGTGCACAACTGTACTTTCTCTCTTTGACAAAGTGTTACTTATTGTATTCCTGTATTTCTACATGCTTGAGCTGCAGGCTTGTGCTTTGTATAGTGTACATTCCTTTTCTCATTTTTGTAGCTGCAGCTTTTGTGGTGATCCTCATTTCCCTTTTTATTTGTTTATTTATTGACATTTGGTTACCGGGATGGTCCACTAGGCTAAAACTGGCCCATTTTTTAGTGGAGGCCCGGGGAGAAAAGCTCCACAAATATAACATTTGACAGTAAATAGTGTAGAATAATTTTTTAACAAAGGTTTAGCTTCTTAATGCTCCAAAAACATAAATATTTGACAACTGTATACTTAACAATGTAGAAGAATTATTTACAAAGTTTTTGTTTCTTAAAGTGAGAAAGCTGATATGTAAACAGTCTGCTTAAAATCTAGAACAATTTTATGCAAAGTTTTAGATTCTATAGTTTCTCCCCTGGCCTCCACTGAAAATTGGCTTCTTTTCAAGTCAGACTTTCCCGGTAACCAAATGTTAAATAAAAAAAATTGATATGTAACAGTTATGAAAAATTATACAGGCAGGGTAACTTAATAGTTGCAGTCTGCACAAGTATGAGTTATAGAGACCAGTAATGTGTAGGGAGTGAGAGTAGGGTTATGGAGGACGGTGCACAAGGATGGGCACATTGTGGCAGTTACATATCCATGTGGTAGAGAGGTGTTTGAGTAAGGAAATTTTAAAAAGTGCAAGGCTTTGAATAGACCTAATGTATAGTGGGATAGAGTTCCAGTTTCTAGCTACAGAATAAGAATAGAGTACAAACCAAAGAAAAGGTCCAGAGGCAACACCACAGAAAGCGAAGGAAACTTTATTGATATATAACTTAGACAATATAAAAATTGAGTGCTTTCGTGTTCTTCAGAACGCTTCTTCAGACTTCATAAACTCATCTCTACAACCATCTGTTTAAATACATCCTGGTGTTGCATTCATTAATTGTTTAGCCAATCACAAGTCAGTGAATATTCAAAAAAATTACAACTCATCACATAAATTACATAAATTAAAATTGAAAAATGATATTCTGCTATTGTTTGTATGTGTAGGCATATGATAGTATCAACATGTATATTTAAGTACAACTGGGTGAAATATATAACGTATAAAAACCCATAAATCATTGGTAATATATGGTTAAAAGTATAAATTTCCCTTCACTAGCTAGCTACATAAAAAAATGTAATTTATGTTGTCTGTTGTACATCAATAAAGTCTCCTTCGCTTTTTGTGGTGTTGCCTCTGGATCTTTTCTTTGGATTCTGCTTTACATTGTCATTGAGGCACTTTATCCTGAGGAATAAGAATAGAGTAGTTGACCGGCTGGTAGATTAGGTTTGTAAACTGTAAAAGCTGCTGGTTTTCTGATCTGAGAGAGTTTTTTTGGTATGCAGTTTGAGAATGTTGAAGAGAGTGAGGGGCATATAACCTAACTTGAGTAATGGTTAGTTGTACATAGGTAAGAAGATGGGGCAGTTCAAGCCATTCAAGAGATTGTAGAGTGTGGCAGTGGTGGGTGGAATAGGAGGAGTTGGCTGCAAACCTGGCAATTTTGTTGTAACAGATTTCCAGTTTAGATTTTAGTGAAGAGACTATGTTTGTGAGTAGTGGGGCTCCATAGGTAAGAGATGGTAGAAGATAGGTGGTGGCGTGTTTGGTGTGTGTGTGTATTTTTTTATGTTGTCAAATTTGAAGTGATTATATGATTTTGTAGAAAAATCAAGCAAGTCTAAGTAATAGTTTGGTCCAGAGAGGTGTAGTAATCACTGACGAGGATTGTTAAAGGTGTGTCTTCATTATAGTTATATTCAAACTGTTACTTTGACTGCTTGTTCCAAGAAACCAGGATTCTGAGTGCTGAGGACTGAAGCATTACATCACAGAATCTTGTCCCTTCCTTTAAGTTTGACCATAAGCTTGCTGAGACTTATTTTTTAACAACTCCACTTTATGCTTTTTGTCAAATACTTTGCATCCCTTTATGATTCAAAAGAGGTAAGAAGTACTTTTTTGACTCAGGAAGCAAGGATGATGTCAGATTGCTTAATCAAACAGTAGGTCTGCATTCAGATTGTGTATCATTTGCTGTACCCCTTTCCTCAAGCATCACCACATTTGCTCAAGTAAATTCTCTCTCCATATGCCTTAAATTTTTTTCCCATCCATCACCTCACACTAGCCTCCCCTCCCCCCAAAAACCTCTCTCCTTGTAATTAGTTTGTATAGTTTCCTTGACACTCACTGTAGCCTAACATTGAGGATGCTTGCATTCACAGGTGGGAGTTTGTCTCTCAGTCTTATGTCATAGTTGTAATCCACAAAATGAAGCAGCTTTTCAGGCAAAACAATAAAGCCCTGAGCAGGGAAAGCTTAGAAAATTGTGAAAAAAAACCCACGGATGGCTCAGCACACTTCAGTTCACTTTATTCCACAGAAGCACAGCACATTAACGCTCCACCATACGTTTTCATTTTAAAAATCATTTCCTCGGATGTGGGCTGTTTAAACTACTAGTGCTTTTATACCATTCACTTAATTACATTGATTAGGTTAATGAATTAATTGAAAGATTAATTTAGTTATGTCATAGTTGTCAATTTTTGTATTTTTACTTTTTATTTCCTGTGCTTTTCATCTCCAGCCCAATTTGCAACTGACTAGTAGAGTGCCTTATAAGTGTGTGTACTGTTGTAATTCTTCTGTTTAAACTTGAGAATTGTGAAGAAAACAACAGTATGCTCACCTAGGCACTTTATTATTAAAGCTTAAGGACTAGATGCATATCTAAAGTTTACATTGGGAAAAATCAGGCCAGGAAAGTTGAGCATTCTCCATCTTTAGGTTCATCTTTCCATCATTTAGGAGATGCGCATCATTTGATGAGTCACACATCTTGCGTTCACACTAGTGAGAGGGAAACTAGAGTTGGATTAACAGCAGAAGGGTAAAGAGTGAGTGACTGCGTGCCACCAAAACAGTAAAATGCTAGTGTCTGAACAATGAAAGTTCAAGTATTTCTGATGCCAGGGCCTGTATTAGATTACATAATGATAAATTAGTTACAGTTAGGGCAGGACCTGCTGACTAGAGCTGTAGTTAACAATGTTTAGGCTAGCTGAGTATGGAGTAACCTGCTAGACAATGAAAGCTAGTAATTGTGAGAAGAAGACTGGTCTGAGGTTTGTGATTAACAGTTATGTGAAGCGGGTAGTAGAGCTACTGTTGGGGGTGAAGGGAAGAGAGAGAGAGAAAGAGAGGCTTGACTGCTGAGAAAATAACCCTACCATAGTAGGGCAGGCAGTGAGGTGGCCCTATATTTTGTGAAAGGAGGATGGAAGAACTGAGACGTGTGAGCAACTATGTTTCATGTGCTAACAGAAGGAGTGGAAAACGGTAGCTTGGAAAACTATCTTTTGTGAATTAAGCAAGCACTGAGACATGGCATTGTGTCTGGAAGATAAGGATAAAAAGAGTTTCTTTTTTAAATCTGTTTATCGTAGTTTAGCACATGTTGCAAGTCATTTGTTAGTATTTAATAGAGTAAGTTAATCAAACAGTCTGGCTTGGGTCACAGCCATCTTTTCAGCAAAGACCCAGGAAGCCAGGTCAACATCCATATGTTCATAGATGTTTACTAGGCTAAAGACTGCCAGGACCTTTTTAAGCCAAGCCTAGCCATGCATCCCAAATCTGTGACAAGTTCTGGTACCCTTGATAAGTGTAAGCAGAGGCTTGAGAGATGAAACATTTACAAGCAGGGGCCTAGGAGATGAACCATTTACAGGCTGCCTGTGTCCATTAGAGACAGAGGTGCCAAACTAAGGATACATTTCCTGTCTCCATCCAGTTGTCCAAGTTACACTTGAATTGGATTAAGGAGGAACTCTTTTTCACAGGGATGGGAAGCCTGTTCCAGGGAAGGGATAGTCTCTGGGATACATACTTGTCTGTCCAGCAGATCCTGTTTATATCACAGGCAATGTTGAAGTCTTTAGAACAGGTGATTTTGGTGTTGTTTGTTATGTGGATGTGCAAGGGGTTCATCAGGGTGGGGTCTGACAATGCCTTGTATGCCAAGCATAGATCTTCCCTTAACAGCCTGTAGGAGAAAATACAGGGGTAGGGCCTGGAGGCAGTCTGCATAGAACATGTTATTATTTATGCCCCGTATTCCTATAATGAGGAACCTCTGTAGATGTTCCAGTTGTTGGTTATGCCTGGTTAGGTACATACCAAAGGGGCATTGTACTCAATGGTAGGTGTGATGAAT
Source organism: Protopterus annectens (assembly GCF_019279795.1). Lineage (NCBI taxonomy): Eukaryota > Metazoa > Chordata > Ceratodontiformes > Protopteridae > Protopterus > Protopterus annectens. The sequence continues at coordinate 448,857,394 of NC_056744.1, read as the reverse complement.
GCCAAATACAGTAGAACAATGACTTCCTTGAACCCAGATAGCATACCTTTTTGTTTGTAACTTGTAAAGCAAAAGTCAAGAAGTCACTCCCCAGTTTGGATGCCCCAGGTCATTAGGAATACTCACTTATCTGTGTGTATGGTAGCAAGCCAAACTATGTCAGAATTCTTACATGATCAACCATGAATTAATCCCTGATCAGAGTACAGAGCATCCTTGGTTGATGGATCATATGAGACTCAAAGGAAGCAGAGTGAAATTTATTTTATTTATTTATTTCCAGTTTGATGACCAGGGAGGTCCACTGGGCTCATGGAGCCCATTTTCAGTGGAGGCCGAAGGAAAAAAGCTCCATATTACATAGCAAAAATAGTACAAATAAGCAAAGTGTAACATTATATAGTAAGACTAAGCAAAGTATAATAGCAAAATAGAAGTACATACATACATACAGATTAGAGAACAAGTTGTACAGAGGCTGTAAATCCCACTGTAGTCCTTGTGGTGAAAGGCTATGGCCAAGAAAAGAAACAGTCAATGCAGTAAACAAAAAAGCAGTCTTCATATTTAAGCAAGGAAGAATTACTCCGTAAGGTGTTATGATTCTTAGTTCCAATGTCTTTATTAAAAGTTGAAGTGCGGGCAGATGAACGCGAATGCCTGCCAGCTGAGTTTTTAACATATTAAAAGCCAAGCAGTAAAAGAAAGAGGTGGTCCTGTGTGAGGGACGAGGGCTTTAGATTAAAAACCCTTGTGTGAATCCTGCAGACTAGTCTGCTGTGAGCCTTGCTAGGTGTGACAGTAAAACGCTGGCAGGAAAAAGTGGAGGATTGTGCAATCCATTTTCTATCTCCAGATAGGTAATTTATCGAGTTAGAGTAATTTGGCGCCAAACGACTTCTTAGCTTCCATTTTGTTAGAGGAACTAACTTCTTGATTGTTCCTGAAAGTAACTTAGAGAGTTAATAGAAGAATTAATACAGTAGGTTGCTGTCCATGGATTAGCAAAGTTGTTTCATTTCACCTTACCTTTATGGAAGTAGGATGTCAGTAGCTTTTGGCGTGATTGTACCTAATTTTCAATAAAGTAATGAACTGAAAGCCATACTCCTATGAGCATTACTTAAAAATGGGTATTCCACTTGTATTGTGGTCATGGTCTGTATTAGGAGATGGGTTGTTATTTTAATTAAATGCTTGTGACAGTATCTGTAATTGCTGATGTATATGTTCTAACTGGGCTGGGTTATATTGGCGTCAAATAATTTAAAAGTCTCAGTGTAGTAATTTCACCTTGAGACATTTCTGTGATAATGCATAAACATTGCTGAAAATAGTACAAGGTCTCTGGCAAGGGGTGAAAAAATTTATATGTTACGCTTCAGATCTGCAAACGCTTTTGCCATACCTTCATTGATTCAGCAGGAGGAGGGGCTGGCTTTATTTTAAAGTTGAAATAAATATATCTAGGCTGAACTACTAAAATAAGTTACTGAAAGTTTGACTTAGTCTTAGGCTGTGCGTGCGATTGTCTTTCTAGTTAACTCAAGATTAAACTGTCCGTGTTAGGAGTGGTGTTCCATGGTTTATCTGTACATCACAAGAAATCCCAGATGGGGAGGACATCATTTTGTGATTAAGCAAAGTCTGTTTTTGGCTTTAATTATAGTTTTGATTATTGCTTAAATACATCTTTTCAAATAGAAGGGATACCTGAGTGAAGTGATAGAAATAGTTGACAGAGCCAAAGTCACCTAGTTAGATAATCCAATTTATTTAAACTGTTTTGATGATGTACTGCTGGAAAGTTAGAGACAGATAAGTCTGGTTTGAGTGGCATTTGCATTTATAGGGGCTGCCTTTGGGATTTTACAGAGTTGTAAGTGGGTAATGTGTAGTAGTCCAAAAATGTAACAGCGGTAAAAGGAAATGGTAAATGATTATTACTTTTCATTGTGAAGGAGCCTGTGTTGTATTAAATGCACTGGGAGATCTTGATCTGGGATATAGTTCCTATGATTAGAGGGTTATTGGACTGTGAGAAGACGGTCTCTTTTCATTATGGGAGGGGAAAAAGGCTAATGGATGAAAAAAACGACATAGTTGTGATAAAGTTAATTAAAAACAATGAGCACGAGCTGGAGTGCCTAGACTTGAATATATGAGATGAGAGTTGAGGTAGAAAGCGTCCAAGGGTCATAGGAGTGTTACTTTCTGGTCATCTAGTGTAGAGTACCAGAATATCTAGCTGTTAATGTTATACATAGCAATCAGCTGGTTGCCTAAATGGAAGAAGTGACCATTTCAGTTAAAGAAAAAAGGGCTTGGGTGTCGTCCACAGCTTCAGGCTTCAGACTGTTAAAGCACAATTTATTAATCGCTTAAAAAGTGAAGCTGACAGGATGTGAACTTCACTAGAATATGATGAAGTAAAAATAGTTAAATACAGGGGCGGCCCGTGCTACCGGACTTCCGGACTGCAGCCCCCTCAACCTGAAAGTACTGATAAAATAAAAAATAAAACGAAAAAAAATTATAAATTTCGCGGACTTCGTGCAAGCGCACTGCTGCTGAGACAGTCTAGTGCATAGAGCATGCGCACGGCAGTCCTGATTGAGAATCATGGACAGGAGCACTCCCACAAGTCTATTCAGTTTTAAACTGCATAGACTGCCTGGGAACACGCTGGGGAAACGCGTCGGGGTCGGACTGCAACGTCGGCAGTCAGGGGAAGGATCGGATTAGTTTGCTGCAGGGGAAGATCTCGTGACGGGCAGGGTAAGGATCTGGATTGGATTGGAGTTCGCGACGGGCAGGGTCGGATTTGCACGGGATTTACTTACTGGATGTATGGTGGCTGCAGTCTCATCGGGATTTACATACTGGATGTTTGGTGGTTTTGCGGACAGGGATTTACTACAGGACCAGGTAAGTGGAGTGTGTGTGTGGTTTTGCATTTACTACAGGACCAGGTGTGTGTGTGGTTTTGCATTTACTACAGGACCAGGTGTGTGTGTGGTTTTGCATTTACTACAGGACCAGGTGTGTGTGTGGTTTTGCATTTACTACAGGACCGTGTGTGTGTGTGTGTGTGTGTGTGTGTGTGTGTGTGAAAATGCCTCAGGTGGGATGTACTGGTGATTAGACTCATGGTGGTGTGGTAGGGGAATACCTCAGGCTTGAACCCTGTACCTTGTATGCAGGTGTTAAAGACCTGAATTCCCTACCCACCACCATTTGTAAAAAAATTGCAGATTTTTGCCTCATATTTGATCTGATCTATTCCTCATAATATCTGTGTTTTTTAAATATTGCAATGCTTGAAATTTGATGGTGCAGTGGTAGCATTGATGCCTCACAGCTATAGGTTCTTGGGTTTGGTTCTTGGCTGGGGTGCCTTCTTTGTAGGGGGGGTCTGTATCTTCTCCCTGTGTTTGTGTGGGTTTGCTTTTGTGTCCTCCCATGTTACAAAGACATGTCTGCATTATTTCTTCCTGGGCCTCTGCTGAGAATTGTTTTTTTTGTTCCAAGCCAGACTGTCCTGATTAACAAATGTTAAATAAAATTGACAGGCATTTGAATTTCAGACTTCAGGTTTCTGAATGTTTAATTCCTTGCATATTTGATGGTGCAGTGGTAGTATTGTTGCCTCACAGCTGTAGGTTTTCTAGTTTGATTCTTGGCTGGGGTGCCTTCTGTGTGGCGTCTGCATCTCCTCCCTGTGTTTGTGTGGATTTGCTCTGGTGCCCTGTCATTTTACAAAGACATGTCTGCAGTATTAATCCCTGGGTTTCTGCTGAAAATTGTTTTTGTTCTGTCAGCAGTAAAATTGACAGGCATTTGAATTTCAGACTTCATGTTCTTCAGAATACATAGTAACACAACCTTTTTTTCTAGCAATTTTCTAAGTTTATAAGATGAATATTTGAAATTTGTCCCTATTTTTGGGACTGTATTCCCCCATTATTGGCTTTGTCCAGGTTTTTGTGCTAAGGTGACAGCTATGGTAAGAACTGAATTCACTGAATATGTTTGAGGGCTGTATTCCCTCATTACTGGGTTTGTCCAGGTGTTTTGTACTAAGAGGTTGACAGCTATGGTGAGAACTGAATTCACTAAATGATAGCCATTTAAGTTTCAGTCTTCCTCTCTTTTACAAAGCAGCTGATGTGGTGTAGTGGTATGTTACTCTGACTGTTTTGCACAGGGACCTTGGCAGTAAAATGTATGGTGGTAACGCAACATTTTATTCTAGCAACTTTCCAAGATTATACAAGCAATGTTTAATGTGTCCCTGTTTTTTGGGCTTTTGACCCCCCCCCCCCAAAATACATTTTGGCTTTTTCCAGTTTTCTTGTGCTGCAGTTGAGTATTGAGTAGATTTTACAAGGAGCTGAGAGCTGCAGGGGAACAGAAGTTTAGTGTTTTGCCTTGTTAATAGCACAACAGGTTGTGTACTTGCTTTTGATGCAGAAGGCTGTGGGTTCTACTCCCACAAGGGGTGGATGCTGCTGTATTGAGAATGTTCTCCTTTGTGAAGATACTAACTATGAGTCTGTTATCAGTTTGCCATCCATTTCCTCTTGCAATATTATTACTAGCGTATCATTTTTTAATGTAATATAGGCAATTTATTCCTGAGGGGCAACAGACACTTTATTTTTCGATGAAACCATGAAATATAAAGGTGATTGCTAGCAGCAACCTCTTCATTAGTTACAGATTTCTTTAATGTGGAATTATTTAGATGACTTTTACTTCAGAGATTGTGCATATTTACTGATAATGGACTGTAGAATTGTGCATATTTACTGATAATGGTGGACTGTATAATTGTGCATATTTACTAATAATGGTGGACTGTAGAATTGTGTATATTTACTAACAATGGTGGACTGTGGAAGTCTAAGTAGACTTTTTTATGATAAATGTTCTCAACTGGGCAGTTTTGCCATTATGGGTGCATAGGTTTTGGTTCATTGCTTACTGGAAAAATGTTCAAAACAAATTTAAAACACCCTCTAACAACTGTACTGTATTGTACAAGGAATATAATTTTAGTACAATGAGGAAGGTGTATCAAAGAGCACATGTATGTTTCATATGCAAGGGGCCTATGATTTGAAAACAGTCCAAAATTAATCTTTATCTGCCACTGGCAAAATGTATTTTCTTTGAATGTGGGTTTCAATGCTGTTTCAATGAATGTGAGTTTCAAGGGCAGAGAAGTTTTAATGCTAGGTTTTCATTGTGAGACTGCATTGCTTTGTTTAGCAGATGACTTAGTGTTTGTGCTGTAAAATACAAAATAAAACTTTCAAATGAAGTCCAACTCATCATAGAAGTAAAGCAGTATGCACATTAGTGTTTATGGTAAATGTAGTGAAATAGCCAAGTAATGGTTCATTGGAATGGCTGCAGAGGCTCCATTCAACCATGATTTTGTCAGGGGGGAAGGGCAGCAAACTCAGACAGGCCCAGCTGAACTATACCTCCCAACTGTCCAGATTTTCAAAGAATGAATAGATTTTTGCTTCTTATTTTTGGTTTGTTCTTCATAAAATTTGTAGTTTTTTGGCAAATCATTTAGGAATTAAGTCACTAAATAATGATACACTGAGTTTCAGACTTCATAACCTTCAGAAAAATGCATGTTAAAGTAAGAGCTGTTCTATCAACTGTCTCAATTTATACAAGAGCAAGTTTTAGTACTGTTTATATGTGCCCCCAATATATTTGGCCTTGTTCAGATTTACTGCATTAACAGGTTGAGAGGTACATGCAAATAAATTGCTTTATAGAATTAGGCATAGCCGACCTCTCAACTGTCCCCGATTTTTGGCTCAAAATGTTGCTCTTCCCCCTAATAATCCCTCCGCAAAATAGCAATTTTGGAAGAAAACATGGAGGGTTTACAATTAAGAAATAACTGTAATAATCAAAGTTATAGATTACTTGAAATGCATGTAGATTCTTTACTTTTGTCAGCTGCTCAAGGTAGCAGTACTAATATTAAAGTGTCACTTCTTTGACAGGTTCCCAGCTGTATTGTGTGTCTATTTTATATTTTTACATCACATTTTTGGTCCATTTTTCATAAAATTGTGTTTTTTGGCAAATTAGTGACAAATCACTAAAGACTGAAGTTAGAAAATGACAGACATTTGAGTTTCAGATTTTATACCCTTCAGAAAATTCATACTAATGCCAGACCTATTCTATTATCTTTCTAAGTTTATTAGAGCAATATTTAAAAATTGTCCTTATTTTTGGGCCTTTGTCCCACTTCTGTTTATGGCTTTGTCCAGATTTCTTGCTCTTGAGGTTGAGAGGTATGACAAATGTGTCAGGGCCATCACAGTCAGCCAGAGACATTTCAAATTGTGACATACTTGTTGCACCCCACTCCCCCATGTAGTGACTCTGGATGTGTCCAAGCAAGGCAAGGAGTAGTTGTGTCTACCTTGGATGGGGAGGACACACTGCATAAGTACTACAGTGGCTTTTCATCTGTCCTTGATTTTGCATATTTTTGTACTGTTGATTTATGCTTATTACTCAGATTTATGCTTATTACTCAAAGTGCCTGTTGCTCTGTGTTTAAGTAGCAATGCTTTAATGACCATAAGGTAAGCTTGTCTGAGATCGTAAGATGCAAGTAAGCTTTAATAAGCATACTGTTAAAGAATTGCCAACATTGAAAGCCTTTCTGTTGTTGCCATGCAGAGAATACTTGACTAGATAATGTATAAGCCTTGGGTATTAAAGGACAGGATTCCATTATTTTAAAAAGCTCATTACACTTGTTGGAGACTTCCAGTCATCTCTACAGACTTTACCCGTAAACTAAACAGAATGCCAATCATGTGTGGTCCATAACCTGAACAGTAATCCTTTAAGCAATGTATCTTGAGCTCGTTTCTTGTTTGCTTTTCATTTTTTACTTTGATCATGTTTTCCCCATGTAACAAGTTGTCAGGCAGCAGGTCTTTTTTGGATAAGAAACATTTTTACAAGTGGGGGCATCACAGAGTTTTCTACTTTCAGCATGTTACTTGGTACTTTAATAAAGCTGAATATATTATAATTAGAACTGCAGTGCAAGGAGAAGTGGTTTGAGTTGAGTGCTTCTGGTTTTTCTTATACTTGATTTTGACTGGCATTCCAGTAATGTATTTAAAAAGTAATTTATTTTTACATGCCTCACAACCTTTTGTTTCCATCTAGATATTAAGTAAGCTGTCATGCAGCCAATGCATTGAAATATTTTTATTCTTCTGCACTTATTTTTGTCTTGATTGGACTTTCATAATGATGGTTTGCCACCCAGGGCAGCGTATTTAATTAAAGTTAGTTTTTGTGGTTTTGAGCATAGCTCCTCCCCTTTCTAGTTGACCACACCCCTTCCCCTTGACCCCACCCATTCAGCTGTCTCCTGCAGCCCCCCCTGTGATTTGAAGTCACCAGCCACCACTGGTTAAATATCCAAGCAGTTGTCATCCACAGCTTCAAACTTCAGGTTGTTAAAACTCAATTTATTGAAAGCTTAAAAAGTGAAGCTGACAAATTGCAAACTTCACTGAAATACTGAAATAATTAGCCTAGTAATTAACATCCACAACTTCAGACTTCAAGTTGTTAAAGCACAGTTAATAGATGCTTTGTAAGCAAAGCTGACAAAAACATATACTTCACTGGAGTATAAAAAGCTGATGAAATTGTCCAAACGATAAGCGCTTTCGGCAGATGCCTTCTTCAGATCATATAAAAGTGTAGTTAGCTCTTCCTGTTCATAAAGGAAACACAATCAAGAGCTAGTAGCTAATTGTCTTTGGTGTTCTTAAAGGCACAGGACAGAAATAAATGTTCAAAGTGGAGATTTGTCTCCTGTAGTATAGTTCAATGTTCAAAATGCTGGAATCCTGTATTAATGTTTGGTAGGTTTCTTCTAGATTTTAGAACAGGTCTGAGAGGTACTATTGTATTAAGACCTGGGGATTGATTGGCTCTAAAATTATTGATCCAAAAGATCTCTCTCAATTCTGTCCTGTTATGGACATCTCCTTCCCTGATGTTTTGGGTGACCACTTCCACAGCTTTAAACAAAAAATTATGCATAGGATGGACCAATACATGTGCTGCTAAGGCATTATGTGGAACTTTCTGATCAATGTCTCTGACATGTCGTAGAATACGATCCTTTAGTCATTGGTCAGTTTTACCAAGATAAAAAGCTTGGCACCTGCGACAGGTAGCCAAATAAATAATGTGGCTAGTAGTACAATCCGCATAAACATCGAAATGAAAGTTACGTCCAGATACTAGGTGGAGGAAAGTATTACTAGTATTTAAGTAAGGACAAGCTTTGCATCTGCAGCATTTAAAAGTACCTTTGCGGTCTGATAGTGGACCACCACGTTTAAAGCCATCTTTATGGCATAGTAATCTCTTGATATTCTTTTTATTCTTATAGAGAAACCTGGGTCTCTCTCCAACGATGTTCTTAATTTTGTCATCCGCTGTCAGGATCGGCCAAAATTTCCTGATCACTTCACAGACCTGTCGATTGTCTGAACTGTAAGTAAGCATGCATCTAAGTTGTTGAGGTGTTATGTCATTAGACTGTCTTCGTGAAGTTTGTTCAGACCACTCTGAGTAATAAGGTTGAACTCTTTGCTTTCTATAGGCTTGCACCTGTGAAATTGGTGGAAAATTATTTTCCTGGTAAGTCCTATCCTTCATATATCTACGTAGATTGGATTGCTCTTCCAAGAATTCCTCCTCATCGTTGCATAGTCTTGAGACTCTTAAGATTTGGTTGTCGAAGATGTTATCAAAAATATGTCTTGGATGCATGCTCTGCCTGTGTAAGAAATGATTTTGCCAGGTATCTTTCCTATGCACCCCAGTAGAGAGACCTTGAATTGGATGTAAACGTATCTTAACATCCAAGAAATCTATGACTGAGGATGAGTGTTTCATTTTGAACTCAAGGAAGTTATTTGCTGTTGTTAATAAAGCTAACAAAAAGATCCAATTGGTCAATACCTCCTTTCCATAAACAAAAAATATCATCCACAAATCGCCCATAATAGACAAGCTCATTCTTCCAAATATTTCCATCACTGAAGATTGTTTTAAATTCCCACTCAACCAAGACCAAGTTTGAATAACTGTTGGCACATGGAGTTCCCATGGCCACACCCCAGGTTTGCAAATAAAAGGTTATCTCCATACATAAAGATGTTGTTCTCAAGGACTAATTCCATCAGAGAACAAAGAGGTTCCATTGTTAAATTATGTCTAATCAGAAAATCATGTAAGGCCCTCAGGCCATACTCATGGGGGATCACAGTAAAGAGACTGATTATGTCTATAGTTACAGCCTTTTAAGGCGATAAGCAGCATTTTCTACTTCACGAAGCGTGTCAGAAAAACTAGCATCTACTGCAGGTAGGCTTCAGTGGCAACGCTTCCATTTGGAAGCTTGCCTATTTCATCAGATAATGCCAAGAGGAATGAGAGTTAAATGCCTTCCCTCTTATGGAAACACCTATCCAGAGCTGTTAGCCCAATGGCAAAAGATCAATTTGGAAACTAGCCAAAAATACATGAGGTTGCTTATCGAATTTTTTATACCTGAAGAAGAACAAATTTCATCTTTTATTTCTAAGAAACAAGAAGAACTGGAACGTTGTGATTTGCAGGACCAGCATTTATGCCAGATTGAACAGTTACAAGTGAACTTAAACACTTATGACAATAAGCTTAAACTACAAAAAATGGGTAAACTGAATCGAGATCATAGGGATTTCACTAACGGTCATATCTTTGAATGGCCTAGAGAGGATAACACCAGTCGAGGACGTCCCCATTTTTCAACTACCAAGCAAAGGAAAGCCATACAAGGTTTGGCTGTAAAAGAGACTGCTAATACTTTGCATCCTTCTCGAATAGCTACTACCTCAACTTCTCTTTTCAACTTCATCTACAGGAGAGGAGGTTCCTACTGTCAGTACTGATATTGTCACCAGGGATCTGGGAGGTACTGGTACCAATGATACCAATGATGGTAGTAATTCCAACACCACCATTAATTGTGCTACTATACCTAAAGAAGCGACAGCGCACCTACCAGTAAACTGGCCGTTGCCGGTTTTTATGAGGGAGAATTCATACAGGCCACAGAGGACGCAGAGTCAAGAATGCAAACGGAAGAAGTTTGTGGACTAAATATTGGGGGTAATGACTTAGTAGTTAACTTATCCAAGATCCCACAGGATCCTGATGTTATCAGCCTGTTAAGTAAGGGGCTGAGTTTTATTCCAGCTGTTTCTTCTGATGTGAATGAATTAATGACGGATGTTAGGTTGTTCTGCAGGAACGAGTCCCTGAAATGTATTTTTGGAGAAGGTTCTATGAAAGAACAGCAGACCTGTAAGAAATTGAGTTTATTTACTCCAGTTAATCCTCCTCAAGTAGAACCTTTTATGAAATTGTGTGAGGATGAGATAAACAAAGTGAGAGGTACAACAGATAAAGTTAAGAATTGTTTCTATAATTTGAACAGGAAAGAAAAAGAGGCTCTCCAACAGTTGAGAAGGACAGTTAGTTTGGTGATCAAACCAGCAGATAAAGGTGGCTGCATAGTAGTGATGGATGCAGACTGGTATCGTAATAAAGTTTCACTGATGTTGGATGACAACATGACTTATCGCAAATTGAGTAAGAAAGAAGTAAATCAGAGAATTGAACGTGTCAGAGGGAGCACCTTTGATCTATTGATGGAAAAAAGGATCAGTCAAGATTTATATGAATTTTTTGAAACGCCTCATCCTATGTTTCCCAGCATTGGTGGGTTACCTAAGATGCACAAAGATCTTTTGGACCCTCCCTTACGTCCCATTGTTTCTGGGAGAGGATGGATCACTGAATCCATATCCATTTATGTTGAAAATGAACTTGAAAGCTTTGCCATGCTACTACTGTCTTAAAGGATACAGGCAGCTTCTTGAAAGACTTGTTCTCCACTGTTAAGTCTCTGAATGATTTTGATGACCTCCTACGTGTAACTATGGACATAACCAGTCTCTTTACTGTGATCCCTTATGAGTATGGCCTGAGGGCCTTACATGATTTTCTGATTAGACATAATTTAACAATGGAACCTCTTTGTTCTCTGCTGGAATTAGTCCTTGAGAACAACATCTTTATGTATGGAGATACCTTTTATTTGCAAACCTGGGGTGTGGCCATGGGAACTCCATGTGCCAACAGTTATTCAAACTTGGTCTTGGCTGAGTGGGAATTTAAAACAATCTTCAGTGATGGAAATATTTGGAAGAATGAATTTGTCTATTATGGGCGATCTGTGGATGATGTTTTTTGTTTATGGAAAGGAGGTATTGACCAATTGGATCTTTTTGTTAGCTTTATTAACAACAGCACTGACTTCCTTGACTTCAAAATGAAACACTCATCCTCAGTCATAGATTTCTTGGATGTTAAGATACGTTTACATCCAATTCAAGGTCTCTCTACTGGGGTGCATAGGAAAGATACCTGGCAAAATCATTTCTTACACAGGCAGAGCATGCATCCAAGACATATTTTTGATAACATCTTCAACAACCAAATCTTAAGAGTCTCAAGACTATGCACTGATGAGGAGGAATTCTTGGAAGAGCAATCCAATCTACGTAGATATTTGAAGGATAGGGCTTACCAGGAAAATAATTTTCCACCAATTTCACAGGTGCAAGCCTATAGAAAGTAAAGAGGTCAACCTTATTACTCAGAGAGGTCTGAACAAGCTTCACGAAGACAGTCTAATGACACAACACCTCAACAACTTAGATGTATGTTTACTTACAGTTCAGACAATCAACAGGTCTGTGAAGTGATCAGGAAATTTTGGCCGATCCTGCCAGCGGATGACAAAATTAAGAACATCGTTGGAGAGAGACCCAGGTTTCTCTATAAGAATAAAAAGAATATCAAGAGATTACTATGCCATAAAGATGGCTTTAAACGTGGTGGTCCACTATCAGACCGCAAAGGTACTTTTAAATGCTGCAGATGCAAAGCTTGTCCTTACTTAGATACTAGTAATACTTTCCTCCACCCAGTATCTGGACGTAACTTTCATTTCGATGTTTATGCTGATTGTACTACTAGCCACATTATTTATTTGGCTACCTGTCGCAAGTGCCAAGCTTTTTATCTTGGTAAAACTGACCAACGACTAAAGGATCATATTCTACGACATGTCAGAGACATTGATCAGATAGTTCCACATAATGCCTTAGCAGCACATGTATTGGTCCATCCTACGTATAATTTTTTGTTTAAAGCTGTGGAAGTGGTCACCCAAAACATCAGGGAAGGAGATGTCCATAACAGGACAGAATTGAGAGAGATCTTTTGGATCAATAATTTTAGAGCCAATCGACCCCCAGGTCTTAATACAATAGTACCTCTCAGACCTGTTCTAAAATCTAGAAGAAACCTACCAAACATTAACACATGATTCCAGCATTTTTAACATTGAACTACACTATAGGAGACAAATCTCCACTTTGAACATTTATTTCTGTCCTGTGCCTTTAAGAACACCAAAGACAATTAGCTACCAGCTCTTGATTGTGTTTCCTTTATAAACAGGAAGAGCTAACCACACTTTTATACGATCTGAAGAAGGCATCTGCCGAAAGCGCTTATCGTTTGGACAATTTCATCAGCTTTTTATACTCCAGTGAAGTATATGTTTTTGTCAGCTTTGCTTACAAAGCATCTATTAACTGTGCTTTAACAACTTGAAGTCTGAAGTTGTGGATGTTGATTACTAGGCTAATTATTTCAGTATTTCAGTGAAGTTTGCAATTTGTCAGCTTCACTTTTTAAGCTTTCAATAAATTGAGTTTTAACAGCCTGAAGTTTGAAGCTGTGGATGACAACTGCTTGGATATTTAACTCTTTTCAGTTCATCATATTCTAGTGAAGTTCACATCCTGTCAGCTTCACTTTTTAAGTGATTAATAAATTGTGCTTTAACAGTCTGAAGCCTGAAGCTGTGGACGACACCCAGGCCTTTTTTCCTTTGTTCATTTGTCTACCCTCGGTGTCTTTAGTAGTGGTGAGGAGAATTTATTTCCTATTTCAGTTAAAGAGGTTAGTGACATTATTAGGTCCTGATTGAGTGGCATGATCAGTGGTGCCAGTTTTAAAGTGACTATATATAAAGTTACAAGTTAGACTTAAGCTAAGAATGGAAATCTTTGCAGATGGTTAAAAGGTGTGTGCAATTACTCCACTCATCTGATTTATATATTAAAAATGCCTCAATTAACAGATCAGATGGGAACAAAGGGTTTAAATAAAAACAACACATTAAAAGCATTAAAATTAAGAAAAAATTGAGGGGGAAAGAAAAAAAAACATTTACTGGGAGGATCGGAGATGGAGTCCACACATGGTCAAACTTATAATCCACATGTAGCAGAATTTATGGTGATTGAGTTTTCTAAGGTTCAGAATGCAGCTGATAGTGTGGTGTTTAGTCCAGTGGGTTTGTTGGCTTCGAGGAGTATTTGCCACTCTAGTGCCCCTTCTATAACAAAAACAGACATAGTCCTCCCCAAGCGTAACTTACTCAACTTACTCATAGTCCAATAGCCCTCTAGTGCTAGGAACTATACCCTGGATCATGATCTTCCTGCACAGTCTCCTTCACAATGAAAAGTAATAATCATGTGCCATTTTCTTTTACCGCTCTTGAATTTTGTAGACTTCTGCACACAACCCTCTTAAACCCAGTAAAATCCCCGAGATAGCCCCTGTAAAGGAAACGACACTCAAATCTCCCTTAACCAGCTCTACTTTTTCAATAACACAAAAAAAGTTTACGGTAAGCTCTCAGTTAGCCGAAACTCAAGCAACCGGCAAAATAAAAAATCGAAGAAATACAGTACAATTTTCATGTGTTGCACTTTCTGCCCCCCCGCAGAAACATACCTTTATGTTTTTAGAGTTTTAAAAAGGAAGATAAGAATACATTCCTCCACTCCCCAACCTGAAAACAAGTCAAATCAAATAGTATAGGGTACGGTATTAGCCTGGCGTGTTTTTAATAGTAAGTCTCAAGCAACCAGAAACTACAGTTATCCAGCATCTGCCGATCCCCATGGGTGCCGGTTAGCTGAGAGTTTACTTGTAAATTGGATCGTCTAACAAGGTGACTTCGGCACTGCCATATATTTCCATCACTTCTGGCAGATAACTTGTTTATTTGAAAAAATGTATAAGCAATGATCAAGAGTAAAATTAATGTCAAAAACAGACTTTGCTTAATCACAAAAACAATGTCTTCCTCATCTGGGATTTCTTCTAACGTACAGATAAACCATAGAATCTCTCTCATAACACTGACAGTTTAACAAAGCGTCATAGAAAATGATGGTTTATATCACATGGGATCACCCATTACCAACATTTCAAAAGATAGATGCTGTAAAACCGGATATAGTGGTCCAATAAAAGAAGCCAAAAGTAGCAACCCAATGACTACCGTGTCTTGCTCACAGAGCAACACAAATTCATAAAATATCAGGATCTGCAGGCAGAAACAAGAGCAATGTGGAGGAAAGATACGCAGACAGTTCCAATAGTAGTAGGAGCAACGGGTCTTATAAAAAAAGAATCTACAATTGTATTTAGATATGTTACCAATCCATGTATCGCCATACAAATTGCTGGAGTCATTACTAGGCACATTGCGGGTGCTGCGAAGAGCACTTTTGGCTGACATCAAAGATTGAAACAATACTAATTTCATGAACTTTAATCGTACTTTGACTTGGGAATGAGGTCCCTTCCCATCAAAGAATTAGAAACCCAAAAGATTTGGGGGGGACAGGGTAGTCCCCAGGATTCACACAAACATTTTTAATCTAAAGCCATCTTCCCTCGCATTATCACCTCTTGCTTTTATTGCTCAGCTTTTAATATGTTAAAACAACACTCTTATGGCAGGCATTCACATTCATCTGCCTGCATTTGCACTTAAGATACTGGATATAATCGTAATGGCTAATGGAGTAATTCTTCTTTGTTTAAACATGAAGACTGCTTTTTTGTTTACTGTGTTTTTCTAGACTATAACCTTTCACCACAAGGACTATACTGAGATTTCACTTCGTTTTCTTTGAGCCTTGTATGATCCTCCATCCATAGATGCTCTGTACTCTGATTAGGAATTAATTCAAGGTCAGTCAGGTAACATATATGTTCAACATATGGTCTGTTTTTTTAGAATTTTTTACTTCATTTATAAGTTGCACAACATAGAATGATTTCTTCACTACTGTAGACATGTGATGGTCAAAAGATAGATTACCATCTATGTGTGTCCCTAAGTCCCTGACTACTGGGTCAGCTGTAAGGGGTGTGATGTCAATATGATAGTTACCAGGGTGGATGACTTCCCCCAGGATACTGTTATGCATTTCTTAGCATTTAGTTTTAGTCCTTGGCTCTGACACTAGTTATCTGTCTGTTAGCCCTTCCTAGAGAACATTTGTGTCCGTGGAGGATTCTTTGACCAATCGTAATTTGCAGTCATCTGCAAATTTAGTCAACTAGAAGCCTTCTCAGGAACAACTGCTCTTTTTTCGAGAAGTGCTTCAGAGTCTGTTGGCTCAGGGAACAATTCAAGAAGTTCCAATTCGTCAGAGGTGAAGGGGTTTTCCTCCAGAATGCTCTTGGTCCCTAGGAAAGAAAGCACCTGGAGGCCCATTCTGGATCTTTCTCCTTTGAACACCTTTTTGAAGGTTCCTTTCTTTCAGATGCTGTCCCTTCAAACCTTGTTTCCTCTTCTGCTTCCTCAGGCTTTTCTAGTTTCCCTCGATCTCAAGGATGCTTATCTACATATTCCCATTCATTCCCTTTTCAGGAGGTTTTATATTTCTCTGCTTCCTGGCATTTTCAATTCTCTGCTTTGCTCTTTGGCCTCTCTACTGCTCCATGGGTCTTCACCAAATGTCTCACACCTGTTACTGTTTTCTGCAGATTAAAAGGACTGCAGATCTTTCCTTATCTGGACAGCCTGCTCATTCAGCCCTCTTCTCCAGAAATTTTACTTCAGCATCTTCAATTTGCTATTTGTCTCCTTCAAAGTCTCGGGTTCATTGTAAATCTCCAAAAATCATTCCTGTCTCCTTATCAGGGTTAGGTTTTTCTAGAGTGCAGGCTCCAGACTGCTCCAGTGCTTGCATCCCTGCCTCCTCCCAAGGCCTTAACTGTGATTTTTTTTTTCAATCCCTTCTTCCTCCTCTAGCTTCTATTACAGACAGGTTCTGAGGGCTCTGGGTTACATGACATCCACCATTCCTATGTTTCCTCTGGCCAAGCTCCATATGAGAAAGCTCCAGTGGTTTCTAAAGTCAGTTTGGCTTTAACATTCTCATCCTTTAGATTTTCTATTTCCTCTTGCTCTATGTCTTAAGCTAGAACTTTAGTGATGGATCCAGCAGTTGTCCCTCAACCCAAGGCTTCCTTTTCAACCTCCAGTCCTCTGTCAGGAACTCTTCACAGATGCCTCTTATGTAGGTTGGGGGGGGGGCTTCCTTCGGCCCTCTGAAAGTGGATCACATCTGTGTCAAAGAGATGAGAGGCCTTCTTTTGGCTCTTCAGGCTTTTCATTCTCTCTTCCTTCCAGAGCCTCTCAGGATTCTAACAAACAATACCACAGTCATGTTGGTATATCAACAAGGGGGGGTTAAGGTCTTAACTCCTGAGCAGACTTGCTCTTCAGGTTTGGGATCTAGCTGTCCAGTAGCAGGTGACCCTTCAGGCAGTTTACATTCTCTCAGGTCAAAACATATTAACAGATTCTCTGAACAGGTCCATAGCGCAATTCTAGCAGTGGATGCTTTACAGGGATGTATTTCTGGAGATTGCCCACCAATGGGATACTGCTCAAGTAGATCTGTTTCCCTCCCTTCTGAATAGACAACTTCCTCTCTTGCACCAGAGTTCCACATCCTCTGGCCAGGAAGGTAGACACTCTCTCTCCTTCTTGGAAGGGGATGTTTCTTTATGCCTTCCCTCCCCTTCCTCTCATACAGAAGGTCCTGTTCAAGGTAAATCAGGATGCTTCCAACATCTTGCTGATTACTCCCTTTTGACCTAGACAGCATTGGTTCCCCCTTCTGCATTTAGCCAGTGGCAGTCATCACAAGTTACCTCATAGGCTTGGCCTGCTCACACAAGACAAGGGATCCCTCATCCATCCCCTCCTGTCCATTCTTAAACTGACACTGTGGGTGATATGGTTTTGATCCCTGCAGGCACCATTTTTGTGAGGACATGCTTTGGGTCTTGCAGGAGGCCTGGAAACCCACTACTAGAAAATGTTATTTGTACAAATGGAAGATTTTTTTTTTCTGTCTTGTGTCTTTCTCATAACCTGGATCCACTTACTGTGAGTGTTCCTTTGGTTCTCTCTTATTTGTATGATTTGTTGAGTGTCGGGTTGGCATATTCTTTTGTTAAAGCCCACTTGTCAGCTATTTCTGCTTGTCTGCCATTTACTCACCCTTTGGCCTCTAGCTTTTAGGCCAAACAGTTTCTTAAATGTGTCCTTCACATTAGGCCTCCCAGGAAGCCTGTTCCTCCTTCCCGGGGCCTCAATTTTGTTTTAGAAAAACTAACCCAAGGCTCCTTTGAGCCTGCTGCTTCAGCTTCCTTACAGCATTGTTCTTGGAAAAACTGTTCTTTTGGGCCTTACTTCTACCAGACTGGTTTCTGAGCTGCAAGCCCTTATGGCTGTTCCTCCTTTTTTGGTTTGTCATAAGGGCATGGTGTCTGTATGTACTAATCCTTTTATGCCCAATGAGTTGTTTCTTAATCAGTCTATTAATTTGCCCACTTTTTTCCCTTCTCAACAGTCTGCTAGTGAGAATGTTCTTCACACTTTAGAGTTGCTTAGACAACTCTGATGATATTTAGATAAAACTAAAGCCATTCTTAAATCTGCACAGCTTTTTGTTTGTTTCATCCTAGGTCTTTAGGCTTGGCTGTTTCCAGGCAAACCATTTCATCTTGGGTATGTAAAGCCATTTGTTTTTGTTATTCTTTCCATGGGAAGAACTTTCCTCCTCCTGTTAATTCTCATTCTGCTAGGGCTGTAGCTTCTTCTGGTGCCTTTTTCAAGGGTTTGGATACTAATTCTGTTCTTGAGGCAGCTACCTGGTCTTCTGTGCATATATTTACGAAGCAGTAGAAGATGGATGTGGTTTCTAGGACCAGAGCTGGTTTTGCCAGTACCATTTTTTCTTTTGGGCACATTCAGTTGCTGCCTGATTTTTGACTACACCTGGTTTGATCTCCATTCCCATTTAACACTGATATGTTTGTGCTAAACTAAGCAGGTAAATCATCTTAGACTTGTTCTCCTCTTATTTTAAAGCTTTCACTATGTTTGGATTTGGTGAAGTCAGCAGATATGTATGTAGTCCTATACGTGTAATCAATTTCGAGGATGCCCATACCTCCTTCAGAATGAGGAATGTATAATCTTGATATACACTGATTTTTATATATCATTTGATAAGCATGAAGCATTTTTCTTGTTTCCCTGTCCAACTGATCCAATACATTTTGGGGCCAGTCAATCACTCCAAAACTGTAAGTAACAAAAAGAGCAAATTGGTTTATAGTCTAGACTTGGTTCTTAGATGTCAAGGTTGTTTTCATTATTAATTTTAGTCTTCTGTAATATTCCATACTGAGTTTTGTTTGTATTTCTTCATGTTTTATTATTGATCCTTCATCAGTTCCCAAATATTTATACATTCCCTCTGCTCCATTTTTTTTCCTGCATGAGTTTTTGATGTCTTATTAGCAATTCTCAAATTAAATTATTTTGAGGAAAATGTAAGAAAAATAGAATTAATTAATTGTTTAACTAATTATGGACAGAAAGAAAAGATAACCTGGTTACAAAAGGTCAAGAAAATAATGGAAAATACATTAAAAATCATGAGATATAAGTAGCAAGACTCCTTGCAGATCTAAATGTGATGCTTCATGCAGCACAAAGAACATGTTTTGTGTCCGACATTGAGGGAATAGTTACTTAAGAAGTGTGATACACTTTTAGTAGTTATAGTTGGGTGGCCATGATGGTGCAGTGGTTAGCATTGTCACCTCACAGCAAGAGGCTCTCCGGTTCGATCCTCGGCTGGGGTGCCTTCTGTGTGGAGTCTGCATGTCCTCCCTGTGATCATGTGGGTTTCCTCTCACATCCCAAAGATATGCTGTAGGTAGATTGGACACTCTAAACTGGCCCTAGGCATGAGTGAGTGCGTGCGTGTGTGCGCCTTCTGTGGAAGGTTGGGTGCCGGGCTGGCAACTTGACACTGTAAAACTCTACTACCAATCATGAGCAGACAGGTGATCCGCTGTGGCGACCCCTAACCGAGAAAAGCCGAAAGAAGAAGAAGTCTTCATGGCTTTCTTGAGTTGTGCTGGCCCTTCCTCCACCCTGTCTTCCTAAGCTATTGTGCTCTCCCTATGGTAAAGAATGCTGCAACAGTGCTATAGAAAGACATAGTACAGTTATGTAAAATCTTACCATAAGAGTAGATGTACTTCTCTTCATTGTTGTAGTATTCACTCCCTTCCTCCTCCCCCGGTCCTTTTTTTCTTTTGGATGTACTTGTTTCTTGGTATCCTTAGGCTGCTGTTCCTACTGAGGCTTTTTCAGTTCTGAGGATGGTATGTCTGGACGTCACCTGTGTGCCCTATGCCTTGCACGGGGAGCATGTGTGGAAGAGATTTTCTGTCTGGTGTCTTTCTCATAACCTGGATCCACTTACTGTGAATGTTCCTTTGGTTCTCTCTTATTTGTGTGATTTTCTGAATGCTGGGTTGTTTGGATGGGTATGGTGTACCTATTACAACTTAAAGGCTTTGGTATACTGGCCAGACTTCGGGCTGCCCTAGGCAAGGATCCCTATGGTAAAGATTACTCCAACAGTGAAGAGAAGGACATCTACTGTTATGATTGGGCAAAATCTTACCATAACAGTCACTGTTGCAGTATTCTTTACCATAGGGATCCTTTGCCTAGGGCAGCCAGATGTCCGGCCAGTATACCAAAGCCTTTAGGTTGTAATGGATATGTCATACCCATCCAACCAACCCAGATTTTGTCTGGTTAATTAGCTGTTTTTGGCTTCACCAAGGGACTCCCTGAAGCATCTATCATTTGAACATTCTCACTATTGTTGCCTATCCTGATGTCCATAATTTGGAAGAAGTGCTAACTGAGCCAACTCAGATGCTTTAATTGAGGCAAAAATGGACTCTGTTCAATGTCCACTATTTCCAGGCTCAAACCCTTGGTTCCTTTTGGGCCTTACAATTGCTATAGTCTTCACAGATTTGTTACCATACCTATGGATAGGATACTCCTTTGGACTGTCAGGTAGCTGTGAGTTTAAAGGCATTTTGTCTCCATGGAGTTCATTTTAATTTTGGATTTCTTGTCTTTTATGTTCTACAGTTATGCCCACCTCTGTGTGGACCTTCTCTTGCAGGTCATGATAGATTGTTTTGGTAACCCATCCTCTTCCTAGATTCAGAAGGGCTGAATCTTGGGGAGCAGGGGTATCATATTTGTCAGCTGAAAGTATGGGCAGTGTTGCACACCATAAAGCTCTTGAAATAGAGTTGAAACCAGACATTCTCTTGTTTGGCAACCAGGACATCATTTGATGCATCAAGAATCAGGGCAAGAAGGGGCAGAGAGGAGAGATACAGGTCTGGCAATGGACATTAGACATGAGTATCCCTTGATAGCTGTTCATGTAATGGCGGATTGAATAGGCTGGTGATAATTTAACCATAGCTCCAGTCCTTTCCTTAAGGCAAGGATTAAGGAATCCTTTTTCTGTGTGTGCATGGAGTAAACCACCTCAAAAATCACCTTCACTCTTTTGCAGTGTGTGATCCTCCCTCACCTCTTTTCAGGGCAGCAGGGCAATGCAGGTTTTATGGTGGATGCATTCTCTTTTCCACAGCAGTGAAGAATACTATATATTTTTCCTAGAATTCCCCCGATTCCATGCCTTTTTTTCAAAGTTTAGGAAAGAAAGAAACACCGGGACTCATTATTATTGCCCTAGGTAAGTAGTTTGGATGATAGGGACCCCTTTTTAGCCATAGCATACATATACCTATCAAGAAACATTGAAATTGGTGTTATATAAATAAAGGACATTGTCACAAAGCTGGTCTGCTTTTGAAGTATTAATTAAAATGCTGCCAAAGACTATTAATAATGAGACTACTGAGTGATAGAAAGTGCCAGAAAGGCTTCCTGTCGTTTTAATTTCTCCAAGTCTTTTGGGTTTCTAATACCATGACCCCATTCCTAAGTCAAAGTCCGATTAAAATTCATGAAATTAGTATTGTTTCACTCTTTGATGTTAGCCAAAAGTGCTCTTCACAGCACCCGCAATGTGCCTAGTAATGACTCCTCCTGCAATTCGTACGGTGTTGCATGAATTGGTAACATATCTAAATACGACTGTGAATTCTTTTTTATAAGACCAGTTGCTCCTACTACTATTGGAACTGTCTGGGTATCTTTCTTCCACATGGCTCTCGTTTCTGCCTACAGATCGAGGTATTTTATGACTTTGTGTCTCTCTGTACTCAAGACACTGTAGTCACTAGGTATGGCAATCTCAATGATCAATGCTACTTTTGTCTTCTTTTCTTGGACCACTGAGTACGGTTTTCTAGCATCTATCTTTTGAACTGTTGGTATTGGGTGATCCCATGTGATGTAAACTTCATCATTTTCTATGATTCTCTGTTGCTCATGTTTCCAGTGCTTTTCAGCCACTTCGATGCCATAATGTTTGCATAGTCTCCAGTGCAACAATCGCCACATTATTATGCCTTTCAGTATACAGTCCCTCTGCCATAAAAGAGTCACAACCAGCAATAAGGTGTGTGACTGTTTCCAATTCGGTTCCACAAAACCTACATGTATCTGTTTCTCCCACATGTTCAATGGACTTAGTAAACCAACATGTACGTAGCCCACTATCTTGGGCTGCCAATATTAACCTTTAATTTCTTAATGTAAATTCACCTCTCCTTAACCATTCCTGCATTCGTTCTTGATCAACATGAGGCTCTTCCAGAAGTTTTCTATACTTGCAGCTGTATTTTTTTTTCCACATTTCTTGCCTTCTCATCTGATCTTTCACCTTATATTCTTTCTTTTGTTTTTTAGCACATTCAGTTGCTGCCTGATTTTTATCCACTTTTGGTTTGATTTCCATTCCTGCTTGACGTCGATATGCTTCTGCTAAATTAAGCAGATGAAATTAAGCAGAGATGTCATCTTTGATTTATTCTCCTCATGTTTCAAAACTTTCACTACATTTGGATCTTGTGAGGTCAGTAGGTTTGTGTGGAGTTCCACGATTGCAGATCTATATATGTAATCAATTTCAAGGAGGCCCATCCCTCCTTCAGAACGGGGAATATATAATCTTGGTATACACTGATTTTTATAAATCATTTGGTGAGCATGAAGCATCCTTCTTGTTTTAATATCTAATCTATCCAACACTTTTTGGGGCCAGTCAAGTCACTCCAAAACTATAAGTTGGGACAGGAAGAGCAAATTGATTTATAGCTTAGATCTTGTTCCTAGATGTCAGTGCTGTTTTCAGGATTAATTTAAGTCTTCTAAAGTACTCCTTACTGAGCTTTATTTGCATCCGTTTATGTTTTATTGCTGATCCTTCATCAATTCCCAAGTATTTATACACACCCTCTTGCTCACGTCCTTTTATACCACATTCTTGCCCCAAACTGATATTTTCCTGGTGCTGCAATTTTCCTTTTTTAAAGGTTGCTTTTTCACATTTATCAAGACCAAATGACATTCCAATATCATCTGAAAAAGTTTTGACAACTTGTAGCTGTGCTTTCAATTCCTCATCTGATGAGCTATACAATTTTAAATCATTGACAGAGAAGATGAGAAGTTATTCTACTTTGTTGTTTTCTAGAAGCCAAATTATAGCCATGACCTAAACTGTTAAGTAAACAGTTTAATGGATTAATGGCAAGGCAAAATAGCAACGGTGACAGGGAGTCACCCTGGAGTATCCCCCTTTGGATTTTTATCCCTGGGATAATAATCTGTCCTTTATCATGGCTTAATTGCAAAGTGGTCTACCACTGTTTCGTGGTTACTGTAATGTAATCAATCAGTGTAGGATGTACCTTATACATTTTTAAGCACTCTTTTATCCATGAATGTGGGATACTATCAGATGCTTTTTTATAGTCAATCCATGCCATACTTAGATTCTTCCCTTTCTTACAGTTTTCCACTATAAATTTATTTAACAACAAATGATCCTTTGTTGCATATGACTTTCTTTTATTGCCCTTTTGTTCTATTGCCATAATTGAGTTTTCTTCGAAATGACTATAAACTGTCAGCGTCAATCCCCATGCATAGTTTATACATCGTCGAAAGACAAGTTATTGGTCTATAATTTTTAGGGTAGCTTGCAGGTTCACTCTTAAGTAAGAGCATTGTTTTTCCTGTTGTTAACCAGTGCAGTGTCTGTTTGGGGTGTGCATATAAATAGTTCTTACTCATGGCTAGATCCTCACGTAAAGAAGTTAATACTTTTAAGCCAAAAGGTAGGTACTACATCTGGGCCTGGGGTTTTCCAATTAGATGCTTTTCTCAACTTTATTTCAATCTCTCTGGCAGTTATTCCATCCCATTTCATATTCTGTACCTTTAAACTTCTTATTCTTTCTTTTACTACTTCTGTCCGTTTAGCATCTTTGTTATGTTCCACAGGATCTTCATAGATACTTCTCCAATTTGTATTTACTTCCTCTTTTTCCAGCGGTCTATCAATTCCTTTTACCTTATTTCCCAGTTCTCTATAAAAATTTTTTGGGTTATCAGTAAATTGCTTATTTTGCGCTTTTCCCTTATATTTATCTTTGTATCTTCTGAGTCTCTCCGCCTGTTTTGAAATTTTTAGTTTGTTATCTCCAATAATGCATAATAGATCCTGGTCTGCTCTAATACTGTGCACTTCTTTTATCACGTCTATCTTTCTTAATATTTTTGTTGATCTGTTCCCTCTTCTATAATCTTCTAACAATGGCACTTCTTGTCTTAGCTGCTTTATAGTTTTCTCTATTCGATATTTCCATGATGGTATTTGCTTTCGCCCCCCCCTTTTCCCTCACTACTCTATGTTCCTGTGGTAGAATTTTACCAGTTATTAATTTAGCAGCACAGTAATATATTCTGTTTACTTCTGTTATATCACATGGATCTCTATGGACAGTCCTAATTACTGTGTTCATTTGTTTTATCAAGCTTCTGACTTTTGGGGTTTTATTAACCTTCTGCAGTCTATTTCTCTCATTGATCTTGATATATCTGTCTTTGTCTATTAAATCAAGCAAATCTTCTCTTAACTCCTTTTCTTCCATACTGAGGGCACATCCCTTGTTTTCTATTTCCTGTGGGGATTGTCTAGAAAGTTCTATAACATCATCTTGTGGCACATTCTCTTCAATTTCATCCTGTGTCATCTGTTGTTTTGTCATATGGAAACTCACTGGCCTATCACTCTTCAACATTGACTGCATCAGAGTTTCCACAGTTTCATGTTCCTTTCCTTCCTGTCTAGCTTCAAGTGAACTTTTATACTGGTTTCCTGTGGAAGGCTCCAAAATATCTTGATATGGCACCTGACCTGTTGCTTCCTGTTTCACTGGTTTCCCCTTAATTTGGATATCCATTGCTCTATCCTGTTGTGGTGCTTTCTGCATTTGATTTTCTACACCAAATCCTTCTCTTTGCAGCTGTTCCATTACCTCAATTTCTGTTTCTTTCACTTCTCCATTACTAATCTCTTTTTCTACTTTTCCTCTTAGTCTTTTTATTTTTTTGTATTGTAAAGACTTCCTGTCTTTATAGGTACTCTGCTGTGTAAAGATTCTCCATTTGGGCAGTGAGGTATCACACACTACCTCATTCAGTTGGTTTGCAGATGATCTTGGTGTTACTTCTGCACCTTCCAGACATGGTATATATATTTCCAGCATTTCTAAGACCCCCAGCCTTCTTTCTGAGGTCCAGGACTCCCCCACCAGAGTACAGTTAAACTCTCTCCTCTCCACAGCATCCCAAGTGACCAGGCACACTCTTAAGTGCAGCTATGATGCAGTGGAAGCTGCTTCCAAAGCTGCTGCTTCTGGATCAGTGCTGCGTTGTTACTCCTGGGTATGGCTACAACCCCTTCCCATGGATGTTCAGACCAAACTTCTGGATGCTCCGTTAGACAATAAGGCACTTTTTGGACAAGCCTCTGCTGAGCTCCTCAAATCCCTCCAAGAGAAGGAAAAAGAGTGGCAAAATCTAAAACACCTTTTGGTGTCCCCCATTCTTAGATATCCTAGAAACTACCCTCAAAAACCATCCTTTGTACAAAGGGAATCCTTTTCCTCCACACATCAATCCAAGGGACACAGGCAGCAGAGAAAGTCTTCAACCCCAAAACTGTCCTCAAGATCTTCTGCCACTCCCTTTCGGAGACAGCCGGACCATTCCCAAGCCCCCTCCGCTGTGACTCACCCACCCTGCATCCAGAAATTCCCCTATCCCTCCATCTCACTCTCTCCCTTCCCTCCTTGTGGAAACTTACAAAAGAATGATGGGTCCTCTCCATTATCCAGAGAGGATATTACATGACTTGGTGAATACTCCCACCCTTTTAGGGCATTCCACAACCACCAAAAAAACAGACTCACCTATTCCCACCCATTATTCAACAACTCCTAAACCAAGGCACCATAGAACCAGTTCCCACCCCTCAAAAGAACTCGGGGGTTCTACTCCAGAATGTTCCTGGTCCCCAGGAAAGAGGGTCCTTGGAGACCTATCCTGGATTTTTCCTTTCTTAATCTTTTCCTTCTCGTACCCAGCTTCAAAATGATGACCTTACCTATTCTCCTGCCTCTTAATTCCCCCGCCAAGCCTTCATGGTGGCTCTAGATCTCAAGGATGCCTACCTACACATCCCCATTCATCCGGATTACAGGAAATTTCTCAGATGTTCTATAGGCTCCTGCCATTTTCAATTCCCTGCTTTGCCCTTTGCTCTATCCACAGCCCCCAGAGTGTTCACCAAGTGTCTACCCCCCTTCATAGCCCATTGCAGGCACAGGGTATACAGATATATCCCTACTTAGACGAGCTCCTCATCCTGCACCAAAACCACCAACTCCTACTCCTCCATTTGCCGCAGGTGTCACACCCTCTCTCTTCTGGGTTTACTATAAATGTAGAAAAATCTCATCTGACTCCTTCATAGGACATGATTTTTCTGGGATGCAGAATATGCACGGACTGCATGAAAGCCTTCATACCAGACCAAAGGATTCAGGAACTTGGTCTGCACTTCAACCAGATCCTTTCCCGAACCTTTCTGACAGCTCGGGAATTTTTGAAACTATTAGGGCACACGGCATCCCTTATGCACATGCTGCCTCTGGCAAGACTACACGTGCAAAATTCAATAGGTACTGAAAACTCTATGGGACCAACATTCCCAACCCTTGGATGTGCCCCTCCCACTCCTCCCCTGCTTAAAGAGGGAGATCCAATGGTGGATATCTGCAATACAGACCAACCCAGGGCTCCACCTTCAGACCCCAGCTCCACTTCAATGCCTTTACACCGATGCTTCGGACCTAGGATGGGGGGCAGTGTTGCAAACAAGTCAACAACACCTCTCAGTACAAGGCAAATTGTCCATTCTGAGAGTAAAAGACCACATCAAGGAAATAGCCTTGCTGTTAGCCCTAGTAACATTCCAGCCCTCTATCCTGTCAGGAACTTTAAAGGTAATCACAGACGACATGACAGTTCTGTGGTACATAAACAAGCAAGGTGGGACCAGGTCATACCCTCTATGCAGACTGGCCATTCAGATTTGGAATCTAGTAGACTCCCTCAGAGTACACCTGTTTGCCATGTATATCCCCTCTCAACAGAATGTGACAGCAGACACACTCAGCAGAACCTCAGCCCCCTCTCATGAATGGATGCTACAGAGGGAGGTTTTCCTAGACGTTGATACACAGGTGGGGTATTCCACAAGCAGACCTCTTTGCCTCCCCAGAAAGCAGGCAGATGCCCAAATTCTGTACAAGGAACCCACACCCACAAGCGTGGAAAGTAGACGCCTTCTCCTTTTCATGGGGGGGGGGGTGTTCCTGTACGCCTCCCTCCTTTCACGCTGCTCCAGAAAGTCCTCCTGAAAATTCAGAAGAACAAACCAAAAAACGTACTGGTGACCCCCTTTGGCCAAGACAGTATTGGTTTCCCCTCCTTTTTTTTTTTCTAGCCAAGGGATATCACCACAGGTGACCCCACCGGATAGACCTGCTCACACAGAACAAGGGGTCTCTGCTACACCTGCAGGTGAAAAATCTAAAACTGACCTTATGGGTGATAGAATCCTGATCCCCCCAGACACCTTTACTCAGAGGACGTACTTAATGTTCTGCAGGAGGCCAGAAAACCCAGCACTAGGAGCTAAATGGCTCAGATTCTCCAGTTGTCATGTGAACAAACAGGACCCCTCACTACCCCCATCCCTAGGTTCCTGTCCTACTTGTTTGAGCTACTCCAAACTGGACTGACATATTCCTCGATCAAAGTCCACTTGTCTGCCATCTCTGCCTGTTTGCCCATTTCTCCTCCTCTGGCATCCAGACTAGAAGTCAAACTATTTTTAAGAGGAGTCCTCCACATCAGACCCCCACCTAAACCCATCCCTTCTCCGTGGGATCTCAACTTTGTATTAGAAAAGCTAATACTATTTCCTTTTGAACCAGCACATTCTGCTTCTCTGAAATTTTGTACATTTAAAACAGTTTTGCTAGTTGCCCTCCCATCTGCCAGGAGGGTTTCAGAGATCCAATCCCTGATGGCCACATCCCCCTTACCTAGTCTTTCACAGGGACAGAGTGGTGCTCATGACCAACCCCTCCTTCATGCCCAAGGTAGTTAATGAACTCTTGTTGAGTCAAACCATTAACCTAACTGTCTTCTACCCCCATCCCCAAAATGCTTCAGAGAGTACCCTTCACTCTCTGGATGTGCACAGACAACTAAGATGTTACCTAGACAAAACCAAAGACATCAGGAAATCAGAACAGTTATTTGTTTCCTTCCATCCCAGAGCACTAGGGAAAGCTGTATCTAAGCAAACCATTGCCTCATGGATCTTCAAGTCCATCTCCTTTTGCTACTCCCACCATGTAAAAACCTTACAAGGCAGTATCAAACCACATTTCACCAGAGCAGCTGCCTCTTCTTCTGCCTTTTTCAAAGGCATTGATTCCCCTTCTGTTTTAGAGGCAGCCACTTGGACCTCAGTGCACACCTTCACCAAACACTACAAGCTGGACATGACATCCCGTGCTAGAACTATCGTACACAGTCTCCTAGACCACGGAAACCCTTCCTCCTCCCACGATCATACTTAAAGCTGTGGTGCTCTCCCTACTGTTATGAATACTGCAACATCAGAATAGAAAGACATAGAATTAGTTGTGTAAGACCTTACCATAACCGTAGATGTCCTTCTGTTCTGTGTTCCAGTATTCAGTCTCACCCTCCTACTTGCTTTTGCTATAGCAGGTATTTTATGAACACCTATGGCCATCTTCTTCCCCAAGTCTCTTCCTACATGGCCTTATTACTGCCCTTGCCTTATCAGGCATGCAAGTCTAAGGGTCGCAGTTAGGACCCTTCTGAAAAACCTCATGGGCATTAGTATATGCAGCAGAAACTATTCTGAGGAGGGTACGTGCAGACGTCACCTTTTATACCTAACACCAGTTTATGGCCCTCGTAGCCTACGTCCCACATACCATCCAGGACAAAGACTTTGGTATACTGACCGGACAGTGGCACTGCAGGCAGCTACTCCCTACTGTTATGAATACTGCAACATAGAAGAGAAGGACATCTATGGTTATGGCAAGATCTTGCGCAACTATTCTTTCTTCGTGTTTCACTGTTGCAGTCATCACCTGTGGGTTATCCCTGCTGTGGTAGCCCTCGGCCAGCCCGAATACCAGAGTCAATGTTTTTGTGCACCGGCTGCTGTCACCTGTAGCCTGTCAGGTCGTCAGTACTATAAAGCAAGACAGAAGACATCATTACATCAGTCTTTCTTGCCGTCGAGCCCGTAGCAGAAGCAGTTCGCACGAGTGCCAGTCGGTCACTACCAGAAGTCGAATTTCAGCTGAAAATGTCTAAAACTAAGTACCACATTGGGGACTCTTTTTTTCTTGCTCTAACCAATGTCCAAAAAAGTTATTTGTCTCGCCTGTGGAAAGCAGATCCCACGCCGAGAATTTCATTCTTACTGCATCACTTGTTTAGGCCCAGACTACGACGTCCCTTGTTCCCAGTTCCGTGTCCTATTTAATGCAAGAACCATTCGCCGTAGAGCTCTTTTTGTAGACAATTATTTTCGTATTCCTTCTTGAATTCCGATACAGCGTCCGTCAGCCAACAATCCACCGACATTCTGAAAAAATGTAAATATAGATACAGGGCCACACAAAGCTAAGCCTTCCGACAATGCTACTGCTAAGCCAGTCGTCAGTTCTCCGGAATTCAGTGAGGCGCTTTCGCAGCCCCTGATGCCCGACTCTTTTGGAGTCCGTTATGCCTCAAAAATCCACTTGTCTTCCAAGCCTTTGGTTGTCTCTCCCTCGGTTGGGTCCAGAGCCGCGACACAGGCACCAGCTTCCGAGGAGACCGTTCACACTACCGATTCTAGACAAAAAATGACGTTCACTCTTCCGACTACCATTCCTCAGAGACTGACCGATTCTCTTAGGCCTCGAAGCCAGGCCAGTGCTGGGAAATCTGCTTCTAGCCACCAGCTTGCTGCTGCTCCCCCACCTCAAGCTCAAATAGCCTAAAATGGCGGAGGGTCTCATGTCCCTTATCCGAGGTACTCAAGCCCCCACTCCTAAAAGGAAAAGGGTTCCTTCTCCAGAAATTATGACAGTTCAGGAGTCTGAGGATTCTGATTATTCTGCCTTTGAAGAGGAACAACAGCCCTTAACTGTAGGATTCATATGCAGAGTAATCTATCCCCTCTGCCTCCCCTCCGGAGGACTTCTCCTTCAGGGAAACCCTTCATTCCCTCAGGGAACATTTTCAGTGGGAATCTCAGGAATACCCACAGTCAAAGAAATGACTTAGAGAGTTTCTGGACTTCCCCCAGCACAAACCCCTGGCCATCCCACCTATTCTAGAAGTGGTGGATGATGTTTTCCTTGAATCCAGTTTAGCCCCTGATGCCCTGCTTCCTGCCCCAGGTAAATATGACAGGTACTGCAGAGTACCGGAGTCTCACAAATACCTGTACAGGAACCCTGCTGCAGACCCTGAGGTCATTACACAGGGACCCAAAGGAGCTAAGACTAGTTCTGCCAAGAATCCTCTTCCTTCTGACAAAGATTCCAGAGCTTTGGACAGATGGGGTAAGAAAGTATACACCTCTGCAACCTTAGCTATCAGAGCACTCAATTGTCAGTTCCATATGTTAAAACATCAACAACACACTTTAGATCAATTAAAATAGAAGATTGCTACCTCCCCTGACAGTGCCAACTCAAAAGAGCTGGCAAAATTACTATACTCTGCTTGTCAAGTGGCCAGGCACTCATCACAATGTGGATATGATGCCCTAGAAGCCTCTAGCAGGGCAGCAGTGACAGGATCTGTTATTAGAAGACATGCATGGCTGAAGGAACAACCTCTCCCTGATCCTGTCATGTCTAAACTTATTCATGCACCCTTAGATGAGGAACGCCTGTTTGGAGAAAAAGCAGAAGAGGTGCTTACAAAGATGGAAGACAAAGCAAAATCAATGCAAACAGTAAAAGATTTGTTTCAAGTTAATTCTTGCCACATTAATCCTTACAATATGCATCTACCATGTAATTTTGTGTTTTGTCTTTTATTTTGCCTTTTTAATGTATTTTTACCCCCCCCCCCCTTTTAACCTGCATCTTTGAATAATACAGAGGGGCAATCAAGTCTCATCTTTTATAACTTGTTTATATTTAAAAAAAAACTTAATTTAGCATGTATAGCTGCTTCATAGTTTGTGTTTAATCATAATTTTATAGTATTTGACTTTTGGTAGTTTGGTTTGATAGAATCTTTCCCCTTGTAGATGATTATCAGTTTCCTTGGGGTTTATATTATTTGTATTTATATTGTATCTCTATCCTCCTGTGTGCTGCATTTTCTTGCTTGTTCTGTCTTAGAGCTGTGAGCTCAACTTTTCTAACAAGGTATTACATAAAGCTTACTTTTACATTTTTCTAATTATGGAAGAATACATTGGACTTGCACTGTGAAGGGGGGATTGACCTTTTAATTCTGTACATGACTGCTGTGAAGTGAAATTCTCCATACAACTTCATTTATAACCGTTTGAGCAACCCTTTCATGCATATCACTTCCATTTTTAGAAACTGATATGTCTGCTGTCTTGGATATAAAAGCATACTGAACTAGCCAGCTGTTTTGTCATCCCTTTTTATATTTTTATAGCTAAAATAATTAGTTTTATTTTTCTAATGTACAATTTCTTAGAGTTATATATTTCTTCATGCACAAATTTTCTTTTGTCATCACAGTGCTTAAAATTTGAGATGCAGATACGATCGTATTAAGAAGACAAACCATATTCATTAAGGAATCAAGTTCTGTTTAAAACCACTACCTATACAACCAGCTAGTTTGCTTATCAAATCTACCTAATAGTATACAGAATAAGTAAATTATCAAGGATGAATTATCAGTCACAATTTCCAAAACAGAGTAAATCCTTCTTAAATTAGTAGTAAATGTGCCATTTTCACTGATTACAAAAACACAAAAAAGTTAATCATTAAGCAAAGAGTGTTTGTATGTAAAGGAATTAAGCTTGTGCACTAATCTCCAGAAAAAATAATATAATTATGCAAACTTTATTAAAAAAGTCTCTTTCAAAAAAAAAAAAAAAAAAAAAACTTCTGTAAGCCTCCTATTTGCAAGGGAAGGAATAAAAACCTGTTGACCAAATAAACATCTGACCTTTTCTGTTACAGGAAGTTGTATCACCTTTGTAGGAAGTACAAGAGCAGCTTTAAGCTGTACAAATCTTGCAAGTCTTCATTTGTCTGAACATCACGAATAGTCTAGAGTTATTGCAGTCCAATATTCACATCTCATAAACTGTGTAATTAGAATAGCTTAGCATGCTTAAAATTAACATGTTAAATAACTGAATACTCATGGATCATAAAATATTGTTCACGGAATGCTAAAGACACTTAAAGTTTATATTTTGTGGTGATAATTCCAAGGCATGTGAGCCTACCATCAGAGTGGCATAATTCACAGCAGTCCATTCTCCCTGGCATTGAACCAGCTACACTGTTACTGAGACCTTAAAAAAAAAAAAAAAAAGTAATCAGCCTAACCAGTGGCTAGCTAAAAGCACATTTGCTTATGATAGTTCAGCAACATTAATTGAGTTGGTAATGACATACTTGCATTCATAAATTCATGAACCTATAAAATCTGAGCTTTTTTTTCCTGTAGTTACTTTTTGTTCTCTTATCAGAGTTTTAACCAATGAAGAATGATAAGTTTGTATAAATTATCTGTACTGTTTTAACTTGGTGAACAAAGTTGCCTTCTTACATTATGATACAACTACCACCTTTAATGAACCAAAAGCAAATATAGCTCTTGAATTTTTATGACTCTAAACAATACTTGTCTAATAATTGCTTGTTTCAAATTTAACTGTTATGAAGTGCTTTGTGATTAAAGCACTGTGATGAAACTTGAGTTGAGTTGTCATGATGTACAAGACACTCAGCAAATGTACTGGCTGTATAAACTCTCACAGAACACTAGTTAGACGTTTAGAGGGCTGACATGAATTAATTCACCACCCTACTACTATGTCCAAAACCTGATTTTAAAGTAAAAGCACTACAGAAAAGTCATTTAAAAATTCTGAATGATCACACGTAAGCATGCTGCTACAGAAACATTTGCCAGCTGGAATTAATCTCGCCTAATCCTCATTGTGTATGAAGGTAGTAAACCAAGGCAGTAAGACCAAACATGGTGCTCGTAATCCAGATTATATGAAGACTGGATATTGTCTGAAATCCAGCTTTAGTTGTCATAGAAGGCAACCTCAGTCAGTTACCACCCTCACTGTGTTAAATTGGATGTAGAGCTCCACTATTGATGGTTGAGCTGTTTCATCCTTACAGATGTTCTTCATGTTTCACTGTTACAGTCATCACCTGTGGGTTATCCCTGCTGTGGTAGCCCTCGGCCGGTCGGAATACCAGAGTCAGTGTTTTCGTGTGCTGTCTGCTGTCGCCTGTGGTCTGACATCAGGTCATCAGTAGTATAAAGCAAGTCAGCTGACATTACATCAGTCTTTTTTGCCGTGGAGCCCGTAGCAGAAGCAGTTCACACGAGTGCCTGTCGGTCAGTACCAGAAGTTGAATTTCAGTAGAAAACGTCTAAAACTAAGTACCCCGTTGGGGACCCTTTTTTCTTGCTCTAACAGATGTCTGAAAAAGATAATTGTCTCGCCTGTGGAAAACAGATTCCACACCGAGACTTCCATTCTTACTGCATCACTTGTTTAGGCCCAGACCACTACGTCCCTCGTTTCCGGTTCTGTGCCATCTCTAATGCGAGAAATATTACCGTAGAGCTCTTTTTGTAGACAGTTATTTTCGTATTCCGTCTTCAAATTCCGATATGGCATCCATCGGCCAACAGTCCACTGACATTCCGAAAAAACGTAAAGATAGAGACAGGCCACACAAGGCTAAGCCTTCCGATGATGCTACCACTAAGCAAGTCATCAGATGTTCTTCGTGTTTTGCTGTTGCAGTCATAACATTTGGGTTATCTGCCTGCAGGTAGCCCTCAGTCAGCCTGAATACCAGAGTCTTGGGATTTCTGCGTCGGATGCTGTCACTTCTTCCATGACGTCAGGTCATCAGGGGTATAAACCTTGCAGCCAACGCCATTACATCAGTCTTTCTTGCCGTGCGGTGCCCAACGCAGAAGCAGTTCACAAGTGCTGTTCGGCCAGCTCCTGAAATTTTCATTTTTCGAGTTTCAGACCTGAAGTCTTCTAAAAGATAAGTACCCAGTTGAGGATCCTTTTTCCTTGCTCTAACCAATGTCAGAAAAAATTAATAATTGTTTTGCCTGTGGAAAGCAAATACCTCGCAGGGATTTTCATTCTTACTGTGTCACCTGTTTAAGCCCAGACCACGACGTCCCTTGCTGTCGATTCTGTGCCTTGTTCAACGCCCGAACTATTCGTTGGGCAATTTTTATAGCTAAATTCTTTCGCTCTCTATCTCCGTACTCCGAAATGGCTTCAGTAAGCCATCCGACTACCGAGCTTCTGAAAAAGCATAAAGATGGAGACAGACCGCATAGGTCCAAAACTGCCGACGATGCTACCGTCAAGCTAGTCACCAGTCCGCCGGTACTCTGGCGCTTTTGCAGCCCCTGATACCTGCTTCTACAGATTCGCAGGCCTCTACTGAGACCCATTCGGAGTCTGGTGTGCCGCGAGATGCTTCTTCGACTATGGAACCTGCGGATGTCTCAACCTTGGATGGGTCTGGAGCCGTTGTGCAGGCACCAGCTTCTGAGGATGTATTCAGACCTTCTGATTTTCATATTAAACCTACAACTTCGTTTCAAACCAAACATATCGAATTCCTCAGGCCTAAAGTTCGCACTACCCCTAGGAAACTGATAATCAAAGCGCATTCTCAGGCCCACGTGCCACAAAAAACAAATGCTTTAGAATGGCTGAAGACGTCATTACCTTAATTAGGGGAAGTCAGCCTTCCCCCTCAAAGAGACCAAGAACTGATTTTCCTTCTGATGCTTCTGATCAGGGATCTGATAACTCTGATCCTTCTAATTACCAGGACATCCCCTTATCTACCTATCAGGATTCTGATGCAGGAGATTCCATTCCTCCTGCTTCCCCTCCAGAAGATTTTTCTTTTGGCGAAACCCTGTATACCCTTAGAGAGCATTTCCGCTGGGAGAGCCAGGACTACTCTCAGTCCAAAAAGAGACTCGGGGAATTTTTAAACTTGCCTCAGCACAGGCCTCTAGCTATCCCTCCCGTTCTGGAAATTGTCAATGATCCCTGATACCTTGCCTCCAGCTCCCAGGAAACCTGAAAGGTACTATAGTACCTGACTCCCACAAATTCCTTTTTAAGAATCTTACTGCGGATCCAGAGACCATTTCCCAGGGACCTAAAAGCATTAAGGCTACAACTGCCCAAAATCCTACACCTTCAGACAGGGATTCTAGAGCTTTAGACAGATGGGGTAAGAAGGTATACACCTCTGCTACTCTTGCCATTAGGGCTTTAAATTGCCAATTTCAGATGTCTATCAGCAGCATATTATGGAGCTAATTAAACAGAAAATTATGTTGATTCCAGACTGTGCAGAACACAAAGATTTACAAGAGTTAATGCATTCTACTAACCAAGTTGGTAAACATACTTGACAATGTGGGTTTGATGCTTTAGAAGCATCTTGCAGAGCTGCTGTCACTGGGTCTGTTCATAGAAGGCGTGCTTTGCTTAAGGAACAAAACTTGCCAGATCATGTCAAAGCAAAAGTACTAGCTGCACCATTAAACCAAGAGCGCCTATTTGGCAGTAAAGCAGAAGAAGTCCTCAAAAGGATGGAGGAGAAAGCTAAATGTATGCAAACTGTTAAAGATTTCTTACAAGTACAGCCACCTAGATTCAGTAGGCATTGGCCTTCAAAAAAACTGCTCTTTTCCAGTCCCTTTCAGGCCTTCTCAGTCCAAGCCCAGGGCCGGCAGACCACCAAGACTTCAGTCTCAAGTTATGCAAAGATCTACGCAATGGGGTGCTCCCATGTCCAAAACAGGGAGTAGTAAGCCACCATCCTATGGTAAAATTGGGCAATGACTTATCCTTTACTCTTCCGAGCCTTGCCCAAGTACTTGCACCTTTAGGAGGGAAACTTGCCCTGCATGCAAAAAATTGGGAATACATTACCCAAGACAGATGGGTCTTAAACATTGTTTTCCAGGGATGCAGATTCCACTTCCACTCTCTCCCAACCCTAAGCTGATGGCCAGAGGCCCAAAAGTAAGTACTTTCCCTTCTCAGTATCAAGGCTATTCAACCTGTCCCAGCAGAACAAAGGGGACAAGGCTTTTATTCCAGACTGTTTCTTATTCCCAGAAAAGAAAACTCTTGACATCCTATCCTGGATCTGTCTATTCTCAACACTTTCCTGGTGGTTCCAAAATTCAGAATGCTAACTCTCCAACAGCTGCTTCCTACGCTAGCCAAGAACTCCTGGCTAGCAACCCTAGATTTAAAAAGCTTATTTGCACATCCCCATAAGGGAATCTTGTAGGAAATACCTACGCTTCAGAGCTGGCTCTCTGCACTATCAGTTCTCTGCACTTTCCTTTGGCGTATCTACTGCGCCCAGGGTATTCACAAAGTGCCTAGTTCCAGCCACTGCATATTGCAGGCAGAGAAGAATTCAAATGTACCCATACGTGGACGATTGCCTGATTCCAGCGGATGGCCATGACTTGCTACTAACAGCACCTGACGTTTGTAAAGAGACTTCTAACTTTACTGGGGTACATCATCAATGAAAAGAAATCACACCTGGTACCCAGCCAACAAATTGTTTTCCTGGGAGCAAGCTTGAACACAACTTCCCAGATGACATTCCTCACTCCAGAGAAACAAGTTTATTTGACAAACTACTTCAGTCTACTGGCCACCAAAACCCGGCTATCTGCAAGAAAAATACTGCAAGCCCTGGTGTTCATGGCCTCTTGCAATCTATTAATTCCATATGCAAGACTGCATATGAGGAAACTTTAGTGGTACCTAAAAAGTTTCTGGTGTCAACATTCTCAGGACCTGGAAACAATATTTCCTATCATTCCTTGCCTAAAGACAGAGTTCCTTTGGTGGGCAGAGGCCTGCAACCACAACAAGGGATGCCCTTTCACTCTACCCCCTGCCGCCTAAACCCTAACAGCAGATGCATCAGACCATGCATGGGGGCTCACATGGCAGGGCAGTGCATTCACAGCAAATGGAACCCAAAGCAAATGCACCTGCATATCAATCAAAAAGAAATGTGAGCTGTACAGAATGCTCTGATAGCCTTCACAGGCCTTATTCTTTCAGGACAACTATTGGTAAAGACAGACAACACCACAGTCATGTGGTACATAGGCGGGGGGGGGGGGCATTCCTACCCACTCTGCATATAACCATGGCTCTGTGGAACACAGCCTTGAGCAGCCAAGTGCACATGCAAGGTCAATTCCTGCCAGGCAAACTAAATTCACTGGCAGATGACTTGAGCAGAAATCTCATGGACCCACACGAGTTGAAACTGGAACCCAAAATATTCAAGCTTTTGAGGAACAGGTGGGGGGGACACCAGAGGTGGACCTTATTGCTTCCCCTCAGAACTATCAATTGATCAGATACTGCACCAGAACTCCCCACAGCCAAGCTTGGAAAGTGGATGCCCAGTCCTTCACCTGGGAAAACCTATCGGTCTATACCTTTCCCCCTCTGCCCCTCCTCTCGAAGGTTCTACTAAAGATCAAACAGGACAAGCCAAGGACAATCCTGATTGCTGCAGATTAGCCCCGCCAGCACTGGTACCCTCTTCTGTGCAGTCTGACAGTTCTGCCACCATGGCACCTACCTCAGACTCCTTCCCTGCTGTCCCAGCAGGCAGGCCAGATTCTGCTCCTTCAGCTACAGACGCTGAACCTAGCAGCCTGGCTCATCCACTGAATTCTTCACCAGCAACTCTCAGTAAGCAGGTGCTGGATGTCATTCTTGAGGCAAGGAGGCCTAGTACTAGAGCCATTCTCAAGGAATGGACACAACTGTGCCCAACTTTACCCCACATATCCTTCTCTTCAATTAAGATTCATGCCTCTGTCATCTCAGTTCATTATAATACTGAGCCACCCCTTTTCTGTCATCCCCTGGTCAAACAGTTCATGAGAGGAGCCAAAAATGTAAGACCCCCCCAGGAGAGCTCCTACTCCTGCCTGGGATCTTAACTTTGTATTGGAAAAGCTAACACTTCCGCCCTTTAAACCTGCTGTCACAGCTGAGTTAAAATTCCTCTCATGGAAGACAGCTTTACTTCTAGCCATCACTTCAGCAAGAAGAGTGTCTGAATTGCAGGCCCTTATGGCATTGGAACCATTCATTGTCTTCCATGCGGACAGGGTTTCCCTCGGGACTAACCCATCATTTATGCCCAAGGTAGTATCTAGTCTGGCTTTAAACCAGTCCATTCATTTGCTAACTTTTTTCCGTAATCCTCAGAATAAAGGGGAAAGGATTGTGCACTCCTTGGACGTGCACAGGCAGCTCAGGTTCTATCTGGACAGGACTAAGCCTTTCAGAAAATATGACCAGCTGCTGGTCAGCTTTGTGGCAGGAGCTGAGGGCAAGGCCATTTCAAAGCAAACTATTTCTAAATGGATAGCACACTGCATCCATTTCTGCTACAAACAACATAGGGAAACCTACCCCACACGGGATCAGAACACATTCCACTAGGGCAACATCTAGCTCTACACATTTCTCAGGAGAGTCCTTACCAGGGACATCCTGGAAGCTGCTACCTGGAGTTCAGTAAACACCTTTACCAAGCATTGCCACCTGCCTATCTTTTCCAAATCCAGGTCAGGTTTTGCACCAGCAGTCCTGCAAGGCATACTAGCCAGCCCTATATCTTCTTGACTGCCTCCACTCTTCTTCAGCTTTGGGAATCCAGCCAAATGTGATGACTACAACAGTGAAACATGAAGAACATAGTACAGTTGTGTACACTTACCGTAAATGTAGATGTTCGAGTGTATTCACTGTTGCAGTCCTGGTTTCCCACTGTTGCAGTCCTGGTTTCCCTCTGTTGCAGTCCTGGTTTCCCTCCCTCCAGTCCCCTGATTTTTTTCTCTCCTCTCTATGGCTATTACTCACCCCTTTCAGGGGTATTGGTATTTACTTTTTCTGGTGGTGGTTTCCCCACCATAACTTAAGCTCCCTATTTGGGGGGCTCCTGACATTTGGGGCAAGAAAAAACTGATGTAATGGCGTCTGCTGCCTGTTTATATACCCCTGACAACCTGCTGTCAGTCCTGGAGCGACAGCATCCAATGCAGAAATACCAAGTCTCACTGCAACAGTGAATACACTCGAGCATCTGCATTTATGGTAAGTGTACACGACTGTACTTTTTCTGGCTTCACATATGTGCATCTGTTTTAAGTAGAAGATTGTGTGCCTTTTTCCCTTTGCTCCTTAATGTGTTCTAGTCAATATTCAGAGAGGAGGAATCAGTGGGATTCTTCTTGTCCAATACTTCGTTGTGTGTGCACACCCGTAAACTAACACTTTGTTGAAGCACTTTTGATTTAATTACAGCATTCACTCATCTTGGGTACACATCTGCCATCAATTAAAGAGACTCAGATTAACCACAAATAAAGTTCAGCTGTCCTAGTAGGATTTTCCTGACATATACTCAGTTGCCTGCTACAGCAATAGCCACAATTCGCAGAGAGCTTACAAATCATTAAAGGGATCTCTTTGTTGAAAGGTATTAGTCAGGAGAAGTGTACAAAAAAAATTCTCAGCATTGGATATACCATGGAACACAGTGAAGACAATCATCAAAAAGTGGAGAAAAGATGGGACAACAATGATGTTGCAAAGAACTGGATGTCCCTCCAGAATCGATGAAAAGACGAGATGAAAACTGGTCAGAGAGGCTGCCAAAAGACCTACAGCAAGACTGAATGAGCTGCAGGAATTTCTGGCAAAGTACTGGTTGTGTACATGTGACAATATTCTCCATATGTCTGGACTATGGGGTAAGGTTGCAAGACGGAAGCCTTTTCTTACACAGAAAAACATCCATGCCCAGCTAAAATTTGCAAAACAATGCACAAGCCTCCCAAAAGCATATGGGAAAATGTGTTATGGTCTGATGAGACCAAGGTTGAACTTTTTCCCTCAAAAACAGAGACTCAACATCCTCTGCAGTTATACTCCTCCAGGAAATAACTCTCCCACAATAGAGGAAATTTTACAATGGGCTACAACAAACCTGCCCCAAGAAACTGTCCTGTTAGGCTACCTAATCCTAGACTGGCTAGCCTGCAACTCCAACAATCCCTCAAACCATATTAGCTTATTTGGATTCTCACATTTAATCGAAGAACCCACCAGGGTTGACAAAAAATCCAAAAAACATTCCATACTCGATTGGACTTTAATTTCCCCAAATACAATTATCATGTGGGCTGCCTACCTAATGAACTGAGTGACCACTACCCCACATTTCTCCTTCGTAAACAGGTAAACATACCCAAACCCATACTATATAAAGAAACTAGAGATGACCACAAGTTAAATCCACAAATTCTTAACAGCATGCAACAACAATGCAACTGGCACCCACTACAAAATCTAGCATTAGACCAGGCAGTTGAGTTCTTCAGTAGTACTTTTATGAATGTTCTAAATACAGTAGCTCCAATTAGGAAACTTAGAACTAAAGTTAATTATGCCCCTTGGCTAAGTAAAACCACAAAAGACTTACTAAAAGCTAGAGACAATGCCTGGAAGATCTGGAAAATGAATAACACCATACAAGACAGACAAAAGTATCAACAACTTCGGAATCCGGCCAAAGAACAAACAAAAATGGATAAACAAAACTACTTCCTACATATCCAAAACAAACATTCCAAAAACCCTCAAAAGTTCTGGCAAGCTATCAATTCCCCTCCAAAACCCGGAAAAACTACCACCCCAACTCCCAGCACCAATACTGACAATGACAGCATAGCTTCTCAATTTAACTATCACTTCACAGAATCTATTCGGTCATTATCCACCCAGCTATTTAACAATGGCTCTACAATCACCCCCGTTATAGATAACAATAATATACCTTCCTTTTCACTCTCACCTGTACCAACCTCCACAGTTAAAAAACTATTCTCAAAACTGAAACCTACCACTCTCGCAGCAGGTGGTCTATCCACTAATTTCCTAAAATTAGCTGCAGAGTCCCTAGCCTACCCTGTCTCAGTTCTTATAAACCGCTCCATACAAGAAGCCTACATCCCCCAACTGTGGAAAGTGTCATATAATGTTCCCCTACACAAAGGCAGCAACTCCTATGAGCTATCAAACTACAGCCCCATTGCTATCTTATCCCCCCTTTCCAAGCTCCTGGAGAAATGTTTTCACACCCAAGTGATGCACTTCTTAACCTCACATAATCTCCTCTCCTCTCCTTCACACAGCATGGCTTCTGGCCAAACCACAGTACAACTACTGCTCTTCTCTCTTTTACCAACCCGGTTGACCAACTTAGAAACAACAACAGCTTCATATCAGCCATATTCTTAGATCTCTCTAAGGCATTTGACATGGTCCAACATAACCTACTTTTAGACACTCTGTCCACCATGTCCTTTGCCCCCTCCACTACTTCCTGGTTCAAAAACTACCTCTCTGACAGAAAACAGTCAGTCAATTGGCAAGGTGTACTATCACCCCTACTACCCTCTACCATAGGTGTTCCACAAGGATCAGTAATGGGGCCTCTACTATTCACCATTTTCACCAACAAACTACATACCTCCACCTTGCATGCATCACTGATGCAATACGCAGATGACTCAACTCTAATCTGCTCAGCCCCATCCATAACAACTCTACAAAAGCTAACCCAAGAGTCCTTCTGCTCTGTGGAAAAATGGATTACTGATATCCAACTAATTATAAACCCCAACAAGACCAAATTACTTCTTTTCACCCCCAACAAATCCAGAAAAACACCTCCTTCCTTCACTGTCACCTCCAAAAACGGAACCACAATCTCTTCCTCCCCCCATACTAAGCTACTTGGTGTTGAAATAGATAAGGACCTTCATTTTGATGTCCATATCTCTCAAACTATTAAAGTACATAAAAAACTAGGAACTTTATACAAACACAAAAACTTTCTATTAGACCAAGCACGAATCACCCTAGCCCAAAAACACCTTTTGTCTACCCTATTGTATGCATCACCAATCCTAACCCACATCAGGAAAACAGACCTAGACAAACTAGAATCTTGTTGCAATAAGATTGCAAAATTTGCCAATAACTCTACTTTTAGAAGCCACCACTGCCTTGCCCTAAAGGAGCTACAGTGGTTATAACTCCCTCAATTAATTAGTTACTACCAACTAGTACTCACCTTTAACATACTAAACAATCCCCACAAAACTCCAGCCCTAAACCAACTACTGAACCAGTATTCAGCAAACCGTCCACTACACTCATCTAACAAAACCCTGCTCTGTATATCCAAAGCCAACAATACTGCAGGGAAAGCTCTCTTCTCTCATACAATTGCTAGGAAATGGAGTAACCTCCCCCAAAATATCTCTTCCGCATCATCTATCTTACTGTTCAAAAAGTTACTTAAGTCGCACCTCTTGCAGTCCTGGCTCTGTCCTTGCATCACATAATGCTTTCCTGCTCTCCACCAATTCTTCCTACATTCCACTCTTCACTGCTCACTTTCTCTTTAATACAGTAGCCAACACTGCCATACATGGCCTACTATGTGTAAATTATTATGTCTTCTGTGATGCATCTTTTGATAGCAGTGGTGAATCTGGAGTTTTTCTCTCCCAATTTCTGCCATCCAGGGTCTACTATGTTTAAATTAAGTTTGCTTGGAAGAAACCATTGTAAATTTTCTACTGATTGTAAGATGTTATTCCTTTGATTGTAAATTTGCCAGTGTACATATTATTTGATGTGGAGCTTTTCTCCCCAGGCCTCCGCTGTAAATGGACCTCGTTCCAGTCGGACTTTCCCGGTAAACAAATGTAAAATTAAATCAATAAATAAATTTTTGCCCACAATTCCAAAAGGTACATTTGGCGCAAAACCAGCATTTCACATCACCAAAAGAGCACCATCCCCAGGGTGAAGCATGGTAGTGGTAGTATCGTGCTTTGGGTTGCTTTTCTTCAGCTGGAACTGGGGCTTTAGTCAAGGTGGATGGAATTATGAACAATTCCAAATACCAGTCACTTTTGGCCCAAAACCCTTCAGGTGTCTGCTAGAAAGCTGAAGATGAAGAGGAATTTCACCTTTCAACACCACAATGACCACAAGCATACATCCAAATCAACAAAAGAATGGCTTCACCAGAAGAAAATTAAAGTTTTGGAATGGCTCAGCCAGAGCCCAGACCTAAATCCAATAGAAAATCTGTGGGGTGACCTGAAGATGGCTGTGCACAAGAGATGCCCTCACAATCTGACAGATTTGGAATGCTTTTGCAAGGAAGAGTGGGCAAATATTGCCAAATCAAGATGTGCCATGCTGATAGACTCCTACCCAAGTAGACTGAATGCTGTAATTAAAGCATAGGTGCTTCAACAAAGTATTAGTTTAAGGGTGTGCACACTTATGCAACCAACATATTCTATGTTTTTTATTTTTTATATTTTTTCCCCTAACAGATTTGTTTTTCAATTGAATTGTACAGGTTATAGGTCACATTAAAGGTGGGAAAAGTCTTGAAATTATTTATTATGATCTCATTTTTTTATATCACAAAAACCTGGCATTTTAACAGGGGTGTGTAGACTTTTTATATCCACTGTAAGTCCATAATATTCTCCTCCAGTAGGATTTGCCGCCTCAAAACTTAAACTTTTAGATCTGACATTGTTGTCTTCATTTGGTCTTCATCCTGTGGGTATAGGCACCGAGCCGGTCATATCCAAGCTACTGTGCTGAAACTGAACCCCTCCCTTGCCTATAATGTCCCTCTCTCCCTCACTACCTCAGATCTTGTTAAGTGGGTCAAACTTGAAAAAATTATTAGACGTTGG
Organism: Protopterus annectens; assembly: GCF_019279795.1. NCBI lineage: Eukaryota > Metazoa > Chordata > Ceratodontiformes > Protopteridae > Protopterus > Protopterus annectens. The sequence continues at coordinate 448,813,194 of NC_056744.1, read as the reverse complement.
TAGTACACAGCAAAGATGTTTGTTTAAACAAAAAGTAAGCGTTTTCACGGATGGACTCCGCTTCTTCAGACTAACAATGAATTAAACCAACTACACATTTAAAAAGTCTATCTAATCATACACCAACCAGTAAGGGAAAGCCTTAATCATGCAATAAAGCAATAAAGTGCTAATACAATGTATTATATACAAACATCAAATCCTACAGCACATATTCATATCCCAACCCATAAAAAGCAAAACTTTAGTCACTCAAGGGAACAATAAAGTGCTAGTGCCAACATATAAATATGAGTTCATCTTCCCAAAAGTATAACATCTATTTGAAACACATTAAACCATATAAAAATATATATTCTATATAAAAATCATGTGTGTGTGTGTGTGTGTGTGTGTGTGTGTATATATATATATATATATATATATATATAAGTAAATAAATCTAACTTACATTAAATGCATAAAAATATCAAATGGGTCGTCTGAGCTCCATCTTTGTTGTGAGTTTTTGGCTATTTGTGAGCATCATTGTACTCGAGTACGGTCTTTAAAAACTCTATTGTTAGTTTCTGAACTTTTCCCTACCCTTCACGTTCTTCGTAGAGATCAATTTTCGTTGCTTGTCATCTCTCTGGTCAGGTTCCCTTTTCTGTCTTTCTGTCATGGCTGATAAATCGGACAAGTCAGAGAAAGGTGCTAGTTTTAAAAAATGCACTGGGTGTGGGCATAAGGTCCCACCCTCGGACGGTCACTCGTCATGTGGGGTTTGTTTAGGTGTCCCTCACTTAGACTCTGGAAGCTATGTTTGTGTGAGGTTTTCTTCCCCTACCCTTGCGGACAGATGAAACAAGCTGATTCTTAAAGGTTCTTCTGGTATGGGTGCAGGAACTCAACCTCATGTTAAGTCGCCAGAGACTAGAAGCAAGGATGTAGCCAAGAAAGGTGAGAGAGAAGGAGAGAGAGAGAAAAAGAAATCCAGAAGCGACAACAGGCTCCCGGAGAAGCGGATCTTCCCCTGCTGCCCGTGAACCTTCTCCCAAGGTTCGGCGTAGGTTCTTCCCCTCAGCCTAGGTTCTCTCCCGAGCCCCCGGATACAGCCTCTTCCAGGCATCACTCCTGGCCTGCATCCGTGGCTTCCTCTGCCAGGTCGTCCCATAGATTATCTGGGAGAGAAGTGGACCACCTTATGAGAGAGTTCCTGTGGGCTTAGATCCAGCTTGGAGTCCTTCCTGCCCCCTCCCCACTGCGAGCAGGGGGTCCTTCCCTTCCCCTTTCTGGGTGTCCACCTTTCCCGAGCCCCAGGGCTTCAGGACCTTCAGATGTTGCCGACGTCGACATTTTTGGTTTCTTCAATCCCGACCATGGCCTTGAGTTCCTCGGCCCCCTTCTCCTCGGTGCTCGAGGGCTCATGGAGTCATAGTTTGCTCAGTGCTGGCTCCAAAGGTTTGACATCAACATTGAGGTTTTCAGTGCCTTCCCTTCCCCTTGGAGCTTCGGTGCTCATCGTCGGGGGAAGCCCTCACCTTCTTCCCAGTCAGTTTCTTCAGCGACCGACTCCAGAGAGGAGTTCATTGTGCCTCCTCTTGCACAGGTGCTTCCAGTGGACTTCTGCGGGAGTCAATTCAGGGGAGGAACTGGAAGCCTGGGGCTCCGAAGGGAGAGAAATCTGGAGGCTGTCGTCGAAGTGGAGGACTGAAGAAGTCGGGTCTAGAGTCCTGCTGGAGCTGAAGAGGATCTGGAGAGGGTGGCACTGAGGATCTCGACACCGAAGTCGAGAGGACCCTCTCCACCACGTTGAATACATATGTAGAATGGGAGCCTGGCTCCACAAGCACCTGCCCCGAAGCTTTGTGCACTGGCGGAGCCGAAACCCCTGACCCCATCTGCGCCAACGGAGGAGTTTATTACAGACCTGCTGCAGAACTTGCTGATTCGTCTGTTTGCTTTTGAATACTTATTCTGTGTGAAATACTGTTGCTTTAAATTCAGTGTAGTGCCATCTCCATATTGTGTCATGTACTACATATGCCATGCTCACATCTCTGGAAATCTCGGGTTGATTTTCAAATACTGAGTTCTGTTATATTGTAGTCTCCAGTGTAAGGTAGTTGCCAGTTATGCTTCTCTGAACCTGCTTGTATGTTTTGTATACTAGACTCTTAGATGCAAGTTATTATTTTTGCTGTTAACCATTTCTCGTTTCTGTTGGTGCTTGTCATCATTACTGTTTTTCTTCCGGGGCCTTGCTTGTAAAAGGGAACCACCCATTGTAAGCTATCTCTGTTAGAAAGTAAGTACTGGGGACAGCCATTCTTATGCTGTAAGGGTTTTGCCCTAATTTAACAGGCGTGGGAAAAGTCTGCACATTATGACAGAGTGGTCCAGTCATTAAATGGGAATCACTGAACCAGTAGATATAATGTGGGGAGACAGACGCCAACTTTCCCACAGAAAGAAGTAGAGAGCGATACTACATGCTCAGTAAGTGTTCTCTTGTTTTTTGCACCTTCAATGTTATCCAGTAAAGTCTGGAGCCAGAGGATTTTTCCAGGTAAAATGTCCATTAGGAGTCCAGAGGACTTCACTGCACTAAACGCTATGTCTCTCTGTCTTTTCTGCTCTGTCTCAGTCTCTTCCAAAAAGAACACTTTGCAGGCCATTGTTCGAGTCATGTAAAGTGATATTTCTGGGCCAAGGGGATCTTTCAGTAATCAGAAAAGTTCACATGTTGGCAATTACAAAAAAAAAAAGATACTAATCCTGCTGATTTGTCATAGACTGTAGGAGATTCTGGCTCTTGCAACTCACAGTTAGTAAAAAAGTGCGTCTTTCACACAGTTAGATAAAGGCTGTTCAACCTCAGAGTTAGTTGTACTACTGCAGTAATCCTGAGTTAGATGACATGATGTTCTTCATGTTTCACTGTTGCAGTCATTACATTTGGGCAATCTGTTGGCAGGTTGCCCTCAGTCGGCCTGAATAACAAAGTCTTGGGTCCTGCTTCAGTTGCTGTCTCCTCTTCCATGACGTCAGGTCATCAGTGGTATAAAACATGCAGCCAATGCCATTTTAATCAGTCTTTCTTGCCGTGCGGTGCCAGATGCAGAAGCAGTTTGCAAGTGCCGGTCGGCCGACTCCTGAAATTTTCGTTTGCGTTTCAGATCCGAAGTCTTCAAACTAAAGCTAAGTACCCCATTGGGGAAACTTTTTCTTGCTCCTTACCAATGTCAGTAAAAGTTAATAATTGTATTACTTGTGGGAAGCAAATACCTCATAAGGATTTTCATTTGTTCTGTATTCCTTGCCTAGGCCCTGATCACAACGTGCCTTGCTGTCGGGTTTTGTGCTAAATTTAACCAACCCACTATTAAGCGTCTGTATATTTTTGCTTCTAAATACTTTGGCTCAAGATTTAACTATCCTTAAATGTCGTCGGTTAGCAATCAGACTACCGGAATTCACAAAAAACGCAAAGAAAAAGACAGAGACAGACCATTGAGGTCCAAAACCGACGACGAAGCTTCTCCTAAGCCAGTCGCCGGTACTCAGCAAGGTGCTTTCGCAGCCCCTGATGCCCACTACTTTTGAGTCACAAGCCTCTACCGAGACCCATTTGGAGTCCGGTATGCCGCGAGATTCTTCAAGTATTGAACCCGCGGGTGTCTCTCCCTTGGATGGGTCCGGAGCCGCTGAGCAGGCACCGGCTTCTGAGGGTGTTTTCAGGCCTAAAGATTTATATATTAAACCAACACCATCATCAAAAACAAGGCCAAAACCAACTTCTATGTCTAAAAAACGATGTATGAGCCAAGTGCTCAGGCCCCTATGCCTAAAAAACAAATTATCAAAATGGCTGAGGATTTAATTACCTTGATCAGGGGTTCCCAGCCCCCTCCTGCTAAGAGGCCTAGGCAAGGCACTGATTATGAATCTTCAGATCAGGTTTGCATTTCTTCTGATCAGGAATTTTCTATTCCCCCTTATAAGGACTCTGATGCAGAAGAATCCATCCCTTTTGCTTTTCCTCCTGAGGATTTTTCTTTTGGAGAGACTTTGCATACCTTAAGGGAACATTTTCATTGGGAGAGTCTGGATTTCTCAGAATCCAAAAAGAAGCTTAGGGATTTTCTTCTTCCTCAGCATAGGTCTTTGGCTAAACCTCGTGTTTTAGACAATGTTGATGATGTTTTCTCATAATCCAGCATGGCTCCTGATTCCCTGCCTCCGGCTCCTAGTAAGCCAGACGGATATTACAGGGTTCTTGACTCCCACAAGTTTCTTTTCAAAAATCCTACTGCTGACCCTGAAACAATTTCTCAGGGTCCCAAGGGTGTTAAGGCTTCCACTACTAAAAATCATACCCCTTCTGATAGAGACTCCAGGGTGCTGGATAGATGGGGTAAGAAGGTTTATACGTTCGCAACCCTGGCAATCAGAGCTTTAAACTGTCAATTTCATATGCTTAAATATCAACAGCATGTCATGGGCTTACTTAAACAGAAAATGATGTTGATTTCTGATTGTGTGGAAAATAAAGAGTTACAGGATTTATTGCATTCAGCTGAACAAGTTGGAAAGCATACCTTGCAATGTGGTTTTGATTTCTTGGAGGCCTCTTGCAGGGCCGCCATAACTGGATCTGTGATAAGAAGGCATGCTTGGCTCAAGGAGCAAAATCTGCCTGATCATGTTAAAGCTAAATTGTTGGATGCTCCTTTACAGGAGGACAGTCTGTTTGGTAATAAGGCAGAAGAAGTTTTGAAAAAGATGGAAGACAAAGCTAAATCTATGCAAACTGTAAAAGATTTCTTGCAAGTGCAGCCACCCAGGTTCAGTAGGCACTGGCCTACTAAGAATTGGTCTTTTCCAGTACCCAACAGAGCCGCTCAGGTAAAACCCAGACACTCCAAAGGCTCCAGGTTTCAGTCACAAGGATCTTACAGGACAAAACAATGGGGTGCCTCCACCTCCAAATCAGGAAGTAGCAAAGCACCCCTCTACGGTAAACAGTCTCAATGACTTTCCTCTGCCATTTCCAAGCACTTATCTTTTGGCAGCTCCTTTGGGGGGAAAATTAGTACTTCATGCTCAAAATTGGCATCTAATTACCCAGGACAAGTGGGTCTTAAATATAATATCCCAGGGATACAGATTTCATTTCCACACGTTGCCCCTTCCAAATGGATGGCCAGATCTGCCTCCAAATCAGTGGGCAGAGGCCCAAAAACAAGTCATGTCCCTCATGGATATGGGGGCTATTCAACCAGTACCAGAAAAGGAAAAAGGACAAGGTTTTTATTCAAGACTTTTCGTGGTACCCAGAAAAGACAAATCATGGCGTCCAATTCTGGACTTACCCATTCTAAATTCCTTCCTGGACATTCCAAAATTCAAGATGCTGACTCTACAACAGTTACTGCCTATGCTAGGCAAGGATGCTTGGTTGGTAACTCTAGACTTAAGAGGCTTACCTGCATATCCCAAACAGGGAATCTTGCAGAAGATACCTCCGGTTCAAAGCAGGCTATTTGCATCACCAGTTCTCTGCACTGCCCTTTGGCTTATCTACTGCGCCCAGGGTCTTCACAAAGTCTTCCCAAAGTACCTGGCACCAGTGATGGCATTTTGCAAACAAAGAAACATTCAAATTTTATCCTTATCTGGACGATTGTCTAATTCAGACAGAAGACAAGGACACTCTTCTACAACATCTGGTGTTTGTAAAAAGGCTTCTAACATGCCTAGGGTACACCATAAATGAAAAAAAATCACAACTGGTACCCTCTCAAATAATTACATTCCTGGGTGCAAGCTTGAATACAACTGCCCAGATGGCTTACCTCACGCCAGACAAGCAAATTCAATTGATAACATACAAGTGGCCAAAAAAACCCAGCTATCTACAAGACAAATTCAGCAGGCTTTGGGGTTCATGTCATCCTGCATTCTGCTAATTCCATATGCAAGACTGCATATGAGGAAACTTCAGTGGTACCTAAAAAGCTTATGGAGTCAACATTGTCACAGCCTGGAAACAATGATTCCTCTCATTCCTTGCCTGCAACAGGAGTTCCTATGGTGGGCAGAGGCCTGTCACCAAAACAAGGGACTGTCATTCATTCTACCCCCTGCTACAGAAACCCTGACTACAGACGCATCAGACTATGCTTGGGGGGCCCATCTGGCAGGGAGATGCATTCAGGGCGAATGGAGCCCAAATCAAATGCACCTACATATCAACCAGAAAGAAATGCTAGCTGTACAGAATGCTCTGACAGCCTTTAAGGACTTCCTTCATCCAGGACAACTACTGATAAAGATGGACAACACCACAGTTATGTGGTACATAAACAAGCAGGGGGGTGCCCACTCCTACCCTCTTTGCAGACTAGCCATGGCCTTGTGTAACACAGCCTTGACTTACCAAATACATCCTCAAGCTCAATTCCTGCCAGGAAAGCAAAATACTCTGGCAGACGAACTAAGCAGAAATCTTATCGACCCACACGAATGGAAACTCGATCCACATATCTTCAGCATGTTGACACGAAAATGGGGGAGCCCAGACATAGTTCTTTTTGCCTCTCCCCAAAACTATCAGACAAATTTTGCACAATAATTCATCACAAAAAAGCTTGGCAAGTGGATGCTCTATCCTTCAGCTGGAAAAACCTATCGGTCTATGCCTTTCCCCCTCTGCCTCTGCTTTCCAAGGTTTTACTAAAAGTCAGACAGGAAAAAACAAAAATAATTCTGATTGCTCCACACTGGCCTCGCCAACACTGGTACCCGCTTCTAAGGAATATGTCATACCTTCCTCCATGGTACTTGCCTCAGACATCTCATCTATTGTCTCAGCAGAACTATCAAATTCTGCACACTCATCTCCAAACTCTGAATCTTGCAGCATGGCTAATCAACTAATTTCACCAGTCACATCTCTCAGTAAACCTGTGATGGATGTCATTTTGGAGGCTAGAAGGCCTAGTACTAGAAAATCTTATGCTGATAAATGGAAGAGATTCTGTGCCTGGAACCAAGCACAAGGAATAAACACAGCAATGCTCAATATTCCTCAGATTCTGCAAGAATTAACTGAGATGCTTCACAAGGGCCTATCTTTTTCCTCTATAAAAATCCATGCCTCTGCCATCTCTGCTTACAACACAGAGCCTCCTATCTTTTCTCATCCCCTGCTAAAGCAGTACCTCAGAGGGGCCAAAAATTTGAGACCTCTAAGAAGAGCACCAACTCCTGCATGGGACCTCAATTTTGTGCTGGAAAAACTCACCCTACCTCCTTTTGAACCAGCAGCTACTAAAGACATAAAAAATTTCTTTCTTGGAAGACAGCCTTTATTTTAGCAGTCACTTCAGCTAGAAGGATTTCAGAACTACAGGCTCTCATGGCAGTGGAGTCTTTCATTATCTTTTTCCCGGACAGGGTGACCCTCAGGACCAATCCATCTTTTATGCCTAAGGTGGTATTCATTGTGGCTCTTAACCAGACCATTCATCTGCCAACTTTTTTCCCAAATCTGCAGAACAAGGGGGAGCGGATTCTGCATTCATTGGACGTGCACAGACAACTAAGATTCTACTTAAACAGGGCAAAATCTCTAAGAAAGTTGGAGCAACTACTGGTGGCATTTGCTGCAGGGGCAGAGGGGAAGGCTATTTCAAAGCAGACTATTTCAAAATGGATAAGCCATTGTATTTGTTTCTGCTACATGCACCATGGTAAACCTGTCCCCAAGGGGATCAGATCCCATTCCACCAGGGCTGCATCTACTTCTGCAGCTTTTCTCAGAGGGGTTCCTACCAGAGACATTTTAGAAGCTGCTACTTGGAGCTCAGTTCATACGTTCACCAAACATTACCATTTACCTCTCTTTTTTAAATCCAGGGCAGGCTTTGCCACTGCTGTCTTGCAGGGCCTTATAACTGCTACCAATGCTGTATAATTCCATCCTCCCATCCATAGCTTTGGGATTCTACCCAGATGTAATGACTGCAACAGTGAAACACGAAGAACATAGTACAGTTGTGTACACTTACCATAAATGTAGCTGTTTAAGTGTATTCACTGTTGCAGTCCAGGTTACCCACCCGCCAGCCCCCTTTTTTCTCTCTTATTATACCTCTTCTTTCCTTCACTATGCTCAAAAGCCTTTTTTGGTGCATTTGCTTTTACTTGGAGGTAATTTTTTTTGTGTTGTAAATTACATCTATATATATATATATATATATATATATATATATATATATATATATATATCATCATCATCATCCCCTTTTTCCCATTTACATTTGGTTGGGGTATTGTATTAACTGTTCTCCCTCACCAGATTGTCTTCTGCTTTTCTACACATGTGCCCATACCATCATAATCTGTTTTCTTTGATCTTTCTGCAATTATTTCCATCACCTCTAGCTTCTTCAACTGTTCTGCCTTTACTGCCCTGGTTTCTGTATCTGTCATATACTACACCTGATACTCTATATAATTGAATGTTTGCTCCCCATTTGGGGGACACCTGACATCTGGGGCAGGAAAAACTGATTAAAATGGCGTCTGCTGCATGTTTTATACCCCTGATGACCTGACGTCATGGAAGAGGAGACAGCAACAGATGCAGGACCCAAGACTTTGTTATTCAGGCTGACTGAGGGCAACCTGCCAGCAGATTACCCAAATGTAATGACAGCAACAGTGAATACACTTGAACATCTACATTTATGATAAGTGTACACAACTGTATAGGTTCATAGGGTGATACTAGGCTATCTGCCCTAGGGCATTTATAAGCCTAGCTAGAGAGTGTTTGGCTTTCGCCACCCTTTTAGATTAGTTGACTGTGCCTCTGTATAGTAGGTCACAGAAGATGGCCCTTTTAAGGTTAGTTTACTGTGCCTCTGTCTAGTAGGGACACAGAAGAGATCCCAGGGGTAAACCTATGATCTCCCATCCACTCGTCAAGATTTCTTTTGAAGAGAGTCATTGAGGTTCTCTGCTTAACATGGATTGGGATTTTGTTCCAGAGTGAGGGGGGCCTCTGGGATATGAACTGTCCCTCCAGCATGTCCTATTTATTTCTGTGCTGAGGTTTAAGTCCCTGGAGCATGTAGCTCTAAGGGATTTGGATTTCCTGAGGTGGAGCATGTCCATTAATTCTGGGTTGGACATGGCTTTATACATCAGGCACAGATCGCCTCTGAGTAGGCGATAAGCAACTGAGTAGAGCTGGAGTTTCTTTAGCCTAACTGCGTAGGGCATCTGAGTCCCTTGATCCTCTTGGTGAGGTACTTTCGGGGTCTTTCCAGTTGCTGCAGGTGTCGGGTAAGGTACATCCCAAATGGGGCATTGTGTTCAATTATGGGCCTGATGAATGATGAGTAGAGGGACACAGTGACCTCTCTTGATCTAGATGTGAACCTTTCGTGATAAGGTGGGCTATATAGATGGTCTTTCTAACCACTTTGGCAACGTGATTGTCAAAGGAGAGATTGCTGTCTACTTAGGTCCCCAAATCCCTAATTACTTCTTCTGTACTTAATGGATTACCACCCATGTGGTAATTTGTGGGCACTTTGTTTTTCCCAAAGGGGATGACTATGCACTTTTTGGCAATTTGCTTTAGGCCATGGCTCTGGCACCAGTTATCTGTCTCTGTGAGACCCTTTTGGAGGATGCTTGTGTCAGTTGGTGAGTCGATTATGGCACCCAGTTTGCAGTCATCTGCGAACTTGGTCAGCCATAGTCCTCCCGTGTTAGCCTGTACCTCAGAGAAGTATATACCGAACAAGAGAGGTCCCAGGACTGAATCTTGTGGGACGCCACTTGTAACTGGTTTAGAGTCTGGCATGGCACCTGCAATTTTGACCACTTGGGTTCTATCCCTGAGCCAGTTTGCAACCCATCTTGTGACATAGGGGTTGATATTTAAGCTGGTGAGCTTATTTATGATGCCCGAGTGGGGTATTGTGTCGAAGGCTTTTGCGAGGTCCAGGTAGGCTGTGTGGACTACCTTCCCTTCATCTATGGCCTTGGTGACTGTTTCAAAGAAGTCAACCAGGTTCAAGAGGCAAGATCTGCCCTTAACAAAGCTGAATTGGGTAGGATCCAGTGTTTGGAGGTTCCCAATGTCTTTGTTTATGAGTTCCATGATACGCTCCATAGCTTTGCAGACCAGGCTAGTCAGGTTTATAGGGCGATAGTTTCTGGGGTCCGTTGTGGCACCACCTTTGTGGAGTGGGACCACTGTTGCTGTATGCCATTCCTTGGTTACATATCCTGTAGTAAGGCTGAGATTGAACAGTGACTTTATGTGAGGGTTCAGTTCTTCTTGGAGCTCGTGTAAGACGCAGCCCGGGACACCGTCCGGTCCCATTGATGCTGTGTTTTTTGCTTTGGAGAGGGCAGCTGTCACCTGTGCATCTGTGATGTCAGGGAGGCTACACTCTGTTGGGATAGACATTTGCTCTTTTGGGGGGGGGGGGGGGGTTTGCACTGAACCTGTCTGCCAGGATGTTGGCAATGTCTGTGGGTTCGGTGTATTTTTTGTCATTTTGCACTAACTCAGAGCATATCTGGGAGTTGCCACCCAGGTTCCTGACATAACTAAAGAAGGCCTTGTGATTATCTTTAGCGTCATGTGCAATTTTTCTTTAGAAGCTGGCCTTAGATCATTTTATGAGGGATCGTAGTTTCTTGCTAGTACTGATCAGAGATGCCTTCCCTTTTTGGGATTTTGCTCTATCATGTAGTAGCTTCCTCCTTCTGTTGTATAGCATACTTATGGCTGGGGTCCACCAGACAGGTCTCCTGCCTTTGGAGGAGTGAGTCTTGTTTTATTTGGGATAGCACGATCCATGCATTCCTGTTGGTGTCCATAGAATGCGTTTGTCAAGGATTCTGCGGTTTGGGCCGTATTTTCCACTGGCCCCGGGGGCTTTGAAGGATTCCACCTCGGTTTTGAGAAGTGTGAAGTTTGCTTTTGAGAAGTTCTTCACCATGGTTTCCTTGGCTGGGGGTGGGGACGGGATATGGATGTCCAGTGAGATTAATTTATGGTCAGATCTTACCAATGAGGGCTATACATCTGGTATGGAACATAGAGTCCCCATTGGTGATGATCAGGTCCAATATGTTTTCCCCTCTTGTGGGAGTGGTGACCAGTTGTTCCATAGCATTTGAGTTTATAAATTCTAGGAACCATTGGGCGAGGGTGTTTGGGCTTGAGTAGTGCTCCCAGTCTATGTTTGGGTAGTTGAAGTCACCCAATATAATGGTGTTTGGAGAGACCTTCATATTCTCCAGTGTTCTCAGGAAAGCCGAGTGTGGTTCCTGAGTTTGGGAGAGTGGTCTGTAGCAGGCTACAAACTGAAAGGCAGTTTTGCCCACTGTTGGTTGCACATGGATGGTCTCCGATGCTTCGTGCAGTGCCACTAACCTGGAGGTGTGGGTATCTCTGATGAATATGGATACTCCCCTTCCTTTTGTGGTTCGGTCCGAGTTTTGGGGCCGAAAAGCATGGCATGAGGTATAACCTGCTAGTGCTGGGGTGCTCTTGGGATCCTTGAACCAGGTTTCTGTTACTGCACAGATATCGATATTCTCCATACTGAGGAGAGCCACGAGTGCGTGCATCTTGAGGTTTAGACTTCTGGCATTGAGCAGCATTACCCTTAGTTTCTTTTTCCTTGTGTTGTCTATGGAGGTGGGTTTGTCTTTTGAGCCTTGCCTAAAAAAGGCACTATGGGGGTGGCAAGAGCCTTAGCCAGTATTCGAAAGCCCAGGGGTGACAGGTGCAAGCCATCCCTAGCAAAGCAACGTGGCTTGTCGAGCATGTCATCCCAGGCTGACAGACACTGGATCCACTTTGAATGACACCAATACTTTAGCCAATTGTTAAAATTGATAATTTTGTCTTTATACTGTGGCATCATTCTTGGTGAGGGTAGGATGCTACTCAAGGTCAGGGTCATACCGGCCTGGGCTACATGATCAGAGAGCTCCTCTATGTCTCTTTTCATGTAGTCCAGGGAGGTACGTCTCAAGTCATTCACACCAGCATGGACAATGTACTTGTATATTCCAATCCCATAATAGAAAGGCAGAGCTAAATGTCAAGTAACTGAACCATTGCACATGTTGTGCATGTTAGCAAGGTAATGCTCAAGATCCTGCAAGTTAGACTTGTAGTGTATGGATCGAGAACTGACATATATACAGTATAAGCTGGTTGTAGAAGGGCAGAGGCACTAGAAATCAGATAGTGAACATCTGCTGGACAGTAGAGGGATAATGGTTAAGGTGTTTTCCATACAGGCACAAGATACAGGCTTTAGTTCTCACCTTTACAAGGGAAATTTACTAGGCTTAAAATGGCCCACAAAACAGTTAGCTTAGTACTTACCTGTGAACTTGTAAGAAAGCAAGCGAATTCCAGAAAAATATTTATTACTTTTTTATTCATTACTCTAAAGCCTTTGACTATGTAGACCACAAATTGTGGCCCGTTCTTAGAGAAATGGGGCTACACGGTCACCATATATGCATCCTGAGGAGACGTTATGCTGACAAGAAGAAAGAGCAGTTCAAGATTTGGAAAGGAGCTGTATATAATCACCCTACTTATTTAATTTATGTGCTGAATGTATCACATAGAGTGCTGGATTAAGTTAATTATATGCTGCAGACAACATTGCCAGAAGTATTGTCTCAGATATGCAGATTCCATTTTGATGGTGAGTAGTAGTTTGAGCTTGCTGATGAAGGTGAAAGCAGAAAATACAAAAGCTGCTTTATTTATCAGGATCAAAAACACAAAAATGATGCCATCTATCCCTGTTAATTCTTGCAAGTAGATGAGGAAGTAGTGGAAAAGTAACGCATTTTATTTTCTTGGGCCCAAAGATCTATGTAGATAATAATTGCAGCCATGAAATTAAGACATTTGCCTTTTGGAAGGAAAGCTATGGCAAATCTGGGTAAGATTTTAAACAGCAAAGGCATCACATTATCAAGAAAACTCTATACGGTCAAAACTGTGGTTTTCCAGTAATGTATGACTTTGTGAGCTGGACTGTAAGGCTGTGTGCTGGCAAACCAATGATTTTGAACTGTGATATTGGAGAAAACTTAAATTCTGTACACTGCATGGTCAAGTTTAAGGGGGGGGGTGGGTAAAGCGCTTAACTGTGAGACTGCAAGTAAGCAATGTGTGACTGAGTAGTCAAGGTGTAGCTTTGTGGGTATCCCTTTGCACACTTATTGAGGATAGAGCCCTCAAGTAGGCTTAGCACCTCTTTAGTGGGATGTTCACATTGTAGAGTCTTGTTTCATGCCCTCACAAGCAACTGTGCTAGTATGTCATAGGATTAGGGCCATGTACAGAAATAACTTGTTGTTTTCGGTGTGACTGTCTAATCCTGGTGAAACCAACCTCACCTCTGATGATAGGGAAACAGATGGGTTAATTGGGCAGCTGGAATGAGAACTGATGGTCAGCAAAGATGGGCCACAAAACATTTTGCAGAATTTTGCGTTTCAGGATGAGTCAGCATTTTGTAGTTTTTTCAATATTCTGTCTGCTCTGAACAAACTTTGCAGTTTTATATATTTAAATGCCATTTCCACATAAGTTTACCATTTTTTCTTCCATTATCATATAGCATTGCAGTCTGATTATCACTTGCTTACCTCACATTTCCTCAAACCTGTGGGACACTTGGTAGATGTCATATGTCACCACCTGCAGGCTGCAGCTTTTTACTGTGCATTCAGCAGCTTTCTCCTTGTGAGATAAATTGAATGTCATGGATTTTGTCTACACTCAGGGCCAAGAACTTTTCTTGTATGTGCTTTACTGTTCCTTGACTTATACCCAAACGGAGCTCAGGCAGTGGCTTGCAGTGAATCCATCGTGCATGAAGACATGGTTCACTTGTGCAAACAGCAATTGCCCTCCCTGTTGTCTTAAGTAATCCGTGCTTTTGTGTAAGATAGATGATATTGCAGTAAGTATGTTGCTGATTAATATTGCACTTTTTACTGTGTTTTTATACACTAGTGACCATTTAATGGGGCAGCTAAAACAGCTGATAACAACTTTGCTTAAAATTATTTGGTTGACGACAACCAGGTCCCAGATCCAAAAAATAGCTCAGGCTAACAGGAGACACCAACAGTTTTAATAGAAAACCTCAAGTGAGCTCTTTCATTTCATAAAATTACATACAGAGACATCTTCAGACCAAGGTTCACTTCTACAAACTTCACTTGTATAACATCACATGCACCAGTCAAAAATCACATGATTACAACAATTAAAACATCACATGGCCTTAAAATGCCCAAGTACAAATAAATAAACAGATTAACAAATTCTGCAAACTACGAACTGTTAATGTTTCAGTCCCTTCCTTTTCAAATACATAATAAAATCCTGTTGGTTATTTAAGCCTGGAGGGAAACCGGGATTTAGTCTAACCTGCCAGCAGTATTCTAACCACCCTAGCCCTTCTTCTATGTTAACTAACCTGTGTGCATTTTCCAATGATTCTGATACTAAAAGGTTAAAATCGATTCTGCATTTCTTGTTTTTATAGTGTTTACTAAGGGCATTTCTCTCATCTCCACTTTGTACTGCATATTTATGCTTGTAGATTATTTTATGCAATTCATAGGTTCATAGGTTCACAAGTTCATGCTTGTTCTTCCCACATAAAAAGATTTGCAGTCACAACAAACTATTAAATACACAACATTTTTAGAGTTGCAATTAAATAACCCAGGTATTGTCACTACAGAATTTCCTGTACTTATTTTATTACTTTCTGTAAATAAATAACTGCAGCAACTGTAGTTATAACATTTAATCATCCCATGTTTGCAAACCATTTCTCTGGGTTTATTTAATTTGCCCTGAAAAAAGTTTTTAAAACTTTTCCCTCGCTTTTGTGTAAAATAAGGTCTGCCCCTATTTTATTCATAATTTCACTGTTTGCCTTAAATAATCCCCAATTTCCACTTATAACTTCTTTAATAGCATTAGAATCAACACTATTTTGCACCAGTAGTTTTGTAATTTTGAGATGGTTTGTTCCCTATGTTATAGCTACTTCTCACATTTTTCTCTCTGAAGTTCATCTTTTCTTGCAGGGCTTTCTTTACTTCTCCTTCTGGTTATCCTCTGTTAATTATTTTATTGCAAAAGTCCTTCACTTCTTCTAAACATTCATTGTCTTTAGTTGTCAAATTACTAACTCTTGTTAGCTGCCCTTTAAAAACATTCATTTTAGTTAATTTAGGGTGCATACTGGAGTAGTGTAGATGCATATTCTGTACTTCTTTTTTGTATATTCTAGTAACTAGTTTGTTCTCTTTATACATTGTCACATCCAAACAATTGATCTCACATAAATCAAATTGATAGGTAAATTTCAGATAAGTACACACATTATTTAAATAACTTATAAACTTATAAATTCTTCCAGATTTTCTTTACCTCTCCAAAAAAAAAAATCATCAATAAAAATTTACAAATAATATTGCATTTGTAGTTACTATTTAACACATTTGCTAATTCCCATCCATGCATAAAAAACATTTGCATAACTAGGTGCCAAGGCTGCACCCATTGCCACACCATTAGCTTGTACAAAGATGTTTTCATAAAATGAGAGATAGTTGTAATTTAGAACAATATCAGTCATCTCCATTAATAAACCAACAGTATTAGGCAAAAACATTTTGGATCTTAATTCAATCCTGTTTCCATCCCTTCGTCATTTGATATCATTGTATATAGGGACTTTGTCTAAAGTGACTAAATAATCATTTTCATAAACACTGATTTTCTCTAGCTTGTTTAGGAAATCGAAAGCATCTCTCTCATACGTTGAATTAGTGGGGACAAGTTACAGCAGGTGTTTGTCAACAAAAACTGATAGCCCCTCTGTTTTACTGTTGGCACTAGCAACTATGGGTCTCAGCAGGGGTTCATTAATATCTTTATGGATCTTTGGAATACCAAAGATCCAACTAATTTTGGTGTTAGTGACGGACAAATTCTTTCTGATTTTTTCATCAATTCTTCCCGTGTAGAACCATTCTTCTGTACAGGAGTCAATGAAGGAATAACCTTTCTTCACATCTTTCATTGTTACTTTTTTATCAGCCAAAATTTCTCCCATTTTCTTTTCATAATCCCACCGTCCATTGCTACTATCGCACCCCCCCTTGTCAGCTTTTAAGAAGAGTACATTATCCATTTTCATCAACCTATAACACATTTTCTCATTTGATGACATTTTAAAATACTTATACTCAGGTTTGTTATCTAAAATGTCATTAATTTGCATTTCACATATATTTAAAAACATCTCAAACTTTTTTGGTAATGGGAGATTAAAAGAGCTGGGTTTGTAGTATAAGGCAGGTTCATTAGTTCGGTTTTCAAACATTACATCAAAATTTAACCGTCTAACATAGTCTCTGAGTTCATTTATTGTTTGCACCTTATTGGCTCTTGCTGGGGCAAAATTACATCCTTTACTTAGGACTAGACTTTCATCATTAGTCAAAACACGTGTGGATAAGTTTACTGTTTTGAAATTAACAGTTCCTAAGTTTTCCACGCTCATCTTCCCTTCTTCCAGTTCTTCATATAATTGTCCTTTTTTACAGGGCCGTTTTTTTGTCTGCCCTTTATTTCTAGAGGAACCATTCCCCCAGAATTGGCTGTGACTTGAGCCCACGATCTCTCCGCTGTATTTACTTTTTGATGCACTTCTATCGTTTGCTGAATAGTCAGGTGATGCCCTTTTTTGGTCTTACACTCATACTGGCAGAATTTGCGGCTTGCGAACCCGTAGCAGTTCTGTTTTCATTAGATATTTCGCTTTCTGTTCTCATTAGATATTTCGCTTTCTCCATTGCTCAGTCCCACATTATTCACACTGAAGTTGTTACCTTTATCAGTCCCATGTGTTTGTTTTCTTTCTTTTTGTTGCTGCAAGTGTTCAGATCTCCGCATATTGCTGTCCTCCATTTCCTCATTGTTCGTTTCGGCATTGGTTATATTGTTCATGGCCTCATTCTGAAGTTGTAGTCCATATGCAGCAGCCACACCCCCTACATAATCAAGCCTATCCCTTTCATATTTTTTGATTTTTCTCTTGCTCAAAATATCATTTAGCTGAATTTAATTTTCTTGTATAAGGCACATTTGCTGTTAAAAGTTCTCAGTAGAGGTAATTTCTTTTAGTTTAGAGAAGTTAACTCGCACATTTTCCATAAGTTCTTCTATTAACACATTATTGGAACTGAGCAGTATTTCCATATACTGCAAGCCTGCTCTTTGGTTCAGTTGGAGCCATTTATCTACCAGTTGCTTAGGGAGATTGTTACCAATTGGTAATTAAAAAATTCTTAGTCCTTTGTGGACTCTTTGTGCCTTGATACTGTTGTCAAAAAACATATGATCCCATTATAAGCGTTTGTTTACTAAGATCTTTTTCCATGTCACTAAACAATTCAGAAACACTTACATTGAACGTCGTAGGCATTTGCTGTTCACTACTACATCCAAATGGTATTTTAAGGTCAAGTGATGTTTTAATTGTAATCATGTGATTTTTGATTGGTGCATGTGATGTAATATAAGTGAAGTTTGTAGAAGTGAACCTTGGTCTGAAGAAGTCTCTGTATGTAATTTTATGAGACGAAAGTGCTCACTTGAGGTTTTCTATTGAAGTTGTTGGTGTCTCCTGTTAGCCTGAGCTATTTTTTGGATAACAAACAAAATTTGACCAATAATGTAATTTGATGTTAAACTGCTGTCCCTAAGAATTGTCTGAATTTCAGGAAGAAATGTAAGCAAAAGGGAGATCAACTATATAACTGCAGATCTGGTATACACTTGATGGACATTGAAGACCTCCCCCATTTGTCAGCAACTTTATGTGTTCTATTTGTGACAGAATGTCTGTGTTTTGTGCGATATGTCTGTACCATAGCCAGCCACTCACTAAGCCCAGCCTTGTAGTGATGTGCATTTCTTTACTTCTCAGTGGTGTTAGTTCACATGAATTATTGTATCAGTACACATACCCCATCCCGTTGTCATCTGTAGACTCATTTATAATTTTAACACAAACATCTTTTCTGTGATCTTGTCTTATAGACTGTTCCTGAGACAGCAGGCATCAAGTTTCCAGATTTCAAATCATCAGGGGTCACACTGAGAAGCCAGAGGGTATGTATGCATGTTTGAAGCACTGTCAATTTTATTGCATTTAATTGTACTTCTGCCAAAAAAAAAAAAGTTTCAACAACTGAAATAAGAAATGCTTTAGCCTGAGTTTAGCCATCAGTTTTGGTAAAAATGGTTTATTAACCTGCCTTCATCTGATTTTAATTGGATGTCTTTGCAGATGCAGTTTTCTTTCATTCAGTCATAGATAATAGAATGGTATATCCATTCTAAAAGTGTTTTTTTATATATGGTTTATGTCAAGGAAGAGATGTCAGAAGTAATTTCTCCTAATATCATTTGTGATGCTTAAAAATAATGTAGCATGGAGTGCATTGTCACTAAAGATTTCATTAATTTATTCCACATTTGGGAAGGTAGCATATTTGCAGCAGATGTAGGGAGACCTGGTATTAGAAAAAAATGCTATTTTTTCACGTGTCTGTAAGCTCATTCACAATAAGTTTGCAGATTTTAAGCCGTCATTGAAAAAACATCTGTAAAATATAGTTAATGTGTTGTACAGCTGCTGTGTAAAATGCTTGTTCATGTGTTGTACAGCTGCCATGTAAAATGCTCGTTCATGTGTTGTACAGCTGCCATGTAAATTGCTCGTTTATGTGTTATACAGCTGCCATGTAAATTGCTCGTTTGTGTTGTACAGCTGCCGTGTAAAATGCTTGTTCATGTGTTGTACAGCTGCCGTGTAAAATGCTCGTTCATGTGTTGTACAGCTGCCGTGTAAAATGCTCATTCATGTGTTGTACAGCTGCCATGTAAAATGCTCCTTTTTGAAGTACGAGCATCTCGATTGTGCATGCATCACTTTGTCAGTGCTCTTTACCAACCAGGAAGCTTGTAAACATCCCAGTTCCTAATGTTCTGTGTTTGCTAGACACCATTGGTTCCCAGTGCTTACAGTACATGTAATTGTTTTGTGAGCGGGTTAGTCCAGCGTCTTGGAGCCTGCTTACAGTGGAAACCTGGGGAGAAAAGCTTTGCAGATGTATAGTAGTTTACAGCAGTAATGTATGAAAATGTACACAGTATGAAGCAGAGCTGGCTCTTTAGTTTGTTATATTGGTAAACACAATTTACTACACACCTGTAGAGAACTACTGATGAGAGGTGCACACCTACTATTACATACCAGCCAAAGTAATATACTCAGTCTAAATTTGCCAAGTCAAAGTATCATAAACTTGTATAGCAAAAAGCAGTGAGGATGATAAACTTGTACACCACAGCAGTAGCTAACAGTTGTATGTTAAGCTTTGTTATGTACCAGACTGTCATGCATGCAGAATAATATGAACTGTTTACAGTAAAGCCTTTCATGAGGGTACAAGTCATTTGTTGAGGTAATTAATTAAGGGCTGACCAGATGTTTGAGGCGACAGGTTATTGTAGATTCTTCTCAGTGGGAGTTCCCAGACACTAGTTTTGGGTGATCAGAATGACTTGAAACCTGCAAGGTGGGTTACACCTCTGATGTGTGAAAAATGGGAGTAGCTTGTTTATAATAAATGCCCACCTTAAATAATCACCTGATGATGAGTAAACACTATTATGAGAGGTGGATGGTAGTCCTCATGATATGTTTAATCTGACTGAACTCCCTGGGAAAAAGTGTACTATGTGATATGCAGGTTCTGGTAGCTACCTTCGTAACATGTAATGGTATATACACTTTAATATAATGTTCCCTTTTTTTGTAATCATTTCATTTGATTGCTATGGGCTTAATGCAGTTCAAGGTTATAATAGTCAGGGTCTGTCCTCGCACTTAATAGGTGCAAGACAGAGAAACGTATTTCACAGAGGGTGCTAACCCACTGCAGGATCTGTTTTGGTGTGCAAACACCAATCCACCTGTATCTGCTTAGGGAACATGAGAGAAGGCCTGAACACCCTGAGAAAACATACACATACACATGGAGGATGTACAGCTTTGCACAGAAAGCACCACAGCTGACAACAGAACTGGAAAATCAAGGCTGCAGTAAATATCTGTCTCTCTTTTTGCAAGCATTCTGTGCAGTAATATGTTGCATTGCTCATTTTAAATTAGCAATAACCATTATACTAAATGTGCAGATGTTCTTCATGTTTCACTGTTGCAGTCATCACACTTGGGTTATCTGCCTGCAGGTAGCCCTTAGTCAGCCAGAATACCAGAGACTTGGTATTTCTGCGTCGGATGCTGTCGCTTCTTCCATGACGTCAAGGTCGTCAGGGGTATAAAAACAGGTAGCCGATGCCATTACATCAGTCTTTCTTACCGAGGAGGAGTCCGAAGCAGAAGCAGTTTGCAAGTGCCGGTTGGCCACTACGTGAATTTTTCATTTTCGAGTTGAATAATCCTGAAGTCTTCTAAAGCTAAGTACCCCGTTGGGGATCCTTTCTTTCTTGCTCTAAACCAATGTCAGAAAAATGTAATTGTCTTGCCTGTGGAAAGCAAATACCTCACAGAGATTTTCATTCTTACTGCGTCACCTGTTTAGGCCCAGACCACAACGTCCCTCGCTGTTAGTTTTTGCCTTAACACCTGAACCATTCATCAGGCTATCTTTGTTGCTAAATTCTTTCGCATTCTATCACCATATTCCAAAATGGCTTCAATAAGCCATCCGACTACCGATATTCTGAAAAAACGTAAAGATAAAGACAGACCGCATAGGTCCAAAACTGCCGATGACGCTTCCGGTAAGCTAGTCGCCAGTCAGCCAGTACTCAGTGAGGCGCCTTTGCAGCCCCTGATGCCCGCTTCTATGGATTTGCAGGCCTCTGCTGAGAACCATTCAGAGTCTGGTATGCCACGAGATGCTTCAACTGTGGAAGAAACGGATGTCTCTACCGTAGATGAGTCTGGAGCCTCTGTGTAGGCACCGGCTTCTGAGGGAGTTTTTCATCCTACCGATATTCAAATCAAATTAACAACTTTGTTTTTTAACTAAAACTACCGAGTTTCTTAGGCCCAGAGTATGCACTACGCCTATAAAACCAACTACCAAAGCGCATGCTTAGGCACCGCTGAGTAGGGGAAGCCAGCTTTCCCCTGCTAAGAGACCAAGAACCCAGTCCCCTACAGGTTCTCCAGATTAGGAGTCCGATGACTCTCTTCTTTCTGATTATGAAGACATGCCCTTATTCGCCTATGAGGATTCAGATGCAGAGGAATCGATTCCCTCTGAATCCCCTCCAGAGGATTTTTCTTTTGGTGAAACCTTGCATACCTTAAGGGAGTATTTCCACTGGGAATGCCAAGACTATCCTCAGTCCAAAAAGAGACTTGGAGAATTTTTAGAGTTGCCTCAGCACAGGCCCTTATCTATACAGGCCCCTGTCCTAGATGTTGTGGATGATGTTTTCCTGGAATCCAGTCTTACTCCAGATACTTTACCTCCAGCCCCTAGGAAACCAGACAGGTACTACAGAGTACCTGATTCTCACAAGTTTCTTTTCAAGAATCCTATTGCTGATCCAGAGATCATTTCCCAGGTACCTAAAGGTATTAAGGCTACTACAGCCAAAAATCCTACCCCTTCGGACAGGGAATCCAGAAATTTGGACAGATGGGGTAAGAAGGTATATATATACCTCTGCAATTTGCTATCAGGGCATTGAATTGCCAGTTTCACATGCTGAAATTAGCAGCATCTTATTATGGAACTTCTTAAACAAAAAGTGGTAACCTTTCCAGATTGTGCAGAAAATAAAGAATTGCAGGAGCTTTTGCACTCTGCAAACCAAGTTAGTTAGCATACTTTGCAGTGTGGCTTTGATGCCCTAGAAGCATCTTGCAGGGCAGCAGTTACTGGCTCTGTACTGGGAAAACATGCTTGGCTGAGGGAGCAGACCTAGCCAGATCATGTCAAATCTAAATTACTAGACGCTCCTTTGAATAAGGACTGCTTGTTTGGCACCAGAGCAGAAGAAGTTCTTAAAATGATGGAAGAAAAGGCTAAATCTATGCAAACTGTTAAAGAATTCCTACAAGTGCAACCACCTAAATTCAGTAGGCATTGCCCTTCAAAACACTGGTCCTTTCCAGCCCCCTCCAAGCCTTCCCAAACAAAGACCCAGGGGAAACGGACCACCCAGACTACAGTCTCAGGGTATGCAGAGATCTAAGAAATGGAGTGCCCTCACCCCTAAAGCAGGGAGAGTGGTAAGCCACCTCCTTATGGAAAAAACTCGCAATGACTTCTCAACTCTACTTTCCAGCCCTGCCCAATTGGTTGTGCCCCTAGGAGGAAAACTTGCCCTTCATGCAAAAAAAACTGGATGTCCATTGCTCAGGACCGATGGGTCTTCAACATTGTATCCCAGGGATACAACTTTTTTTTTTATTCACTGCCAACCCCAAGCGGGTTTCCAGACCGTCCTCCAAACCAGTGGGCAGAGGCTCAAAACCAAGTACTTTCCCTGCTCATGTCAGAGCTATTCAGCCTGTTCTCGTAGAACAGAGGGGCCAAGGATTCTATTCCAGACTTTTCCTGGTAACCAGGAAAGAGGGCTCTTGGTGGCCAATCCTGGATCTTTCCACTCTCAACACCTTTCTGGTGGTACCAAAATTCAAGATGCTTACCCTGCAACAGCTTCTCCCAGTGTTAGCCAAGGGTGCCTGGTTAGTCACCCTAGACTTAAAAGAAGCCTATCTGCACAATCCCATAAGGGAGTCATGCAGGAAGTATCTGCGTTTCAGAGCAGGGTCTATGCATTATCAGTTCTCTGCACTTCCCTTTGCCTTATCTGCTGCGCCCAGGGTATTCACAAATAATAAATAAATAAATAAAATGCCTGGCTCCAGCCATTACATACTGCAGGCAGAGAAAAATCCAAATTTACCCCTACTTGGACGACTGCCTGATTCAGGCGGACAGTCAGGAATTGCTGCTTCAGCACCTGGCATTTGTAAAAAGCCTTCTCTCTTCATTGGGGTACACTATCAATGAAAAGAAATCACAACTGGTACCCAGTCAAAAGATTGTATTCCTGGGAGCAAGCTTGGATATAACTTCCCAGATGGCATTTCTCACTTCAGAAAAACAGGCCTATCTGACAGATTTCTTCAAACAAATGGCCACCAAAACCCAGCTATCTGCAAGCAAAGTACTGCAAGCCCTAGGGTTCATGGCCGCATGTATTCTGATAATTCCATATGCAAGACTGCATATGAGGAAATGTCAGTGGTACTTAAAAAGTCTTTGGTGCCAACATTCTCAGGACCTGAAAACAGTCATTCCTATCATACCTTGTCTAAGGACAGAGTTCCTTTGGTGAGCAGAAGCATGCAACCACAACAAGGGACTGCCATTTACTCTACCCCACAGACCCTGACCACGGATGCATCAGACTATGCATGGGGGGCCCACATGGCTGGCAAATGTATTCAGGGCCACTGAAGCCCAAGTCAAATTCTCCTGCAGATCAACCAAAAAGAGATTCTAGCTGTACAGAATGCCCTGACAGCTTTCATACACCTACTCTTTCTAGGGCAGCTGCTGATAAAAATGGACAACACCACAGTTATGTGGTACATAAGTAGGGGAGAACCCATTCTTACCCACTCTGCAGGTTAGCCATGGCCCTGTGGAACACGGCCTTGGACAACCAAATACATCTACAAGCTCAATTCCTGCCAGGCAAACAAAACTCACTGACAGACGGCTTAAGCAGAAATCTCCTAGACCCACACAAGTGGAAATTGGAGGCCTGCACCTTCAACCTTCTGATCCAGAAGTGGGGGACCCCAGAGGTGGATCTCTTTGCCTCCCCCGACAACCACTAGTTAAGCAAATTCTGCACCAGGAACCCTCACAGCAGGGCCTGGAATTGTGGATGCAATATCATTTCAATAGGAAAACCTCTCAATCTATGCCTTTCCCCCCTGCAGCTTCTCTAGTTTTACTCAAGATAGGACAAGAAAGGCCAAGGATAATTCTGATTGCCTCGGACTGGCCACGCCAGCACTGGTACCCACTCCTGCGCAGCCTGACAACAGTGCCACGTACTCCAGACCCCAACCCTGCTTTCCCAGCAGGAGGAACAGATTTTGCATCCACAATTGCAAACCCTAAGTCTTGCAGCCTGGTTTATTCCTTAGATACTACACCAGCAACCCTAAGCAAACAGGTGCTGGATGTCATCCTTGAAGCCAGAAGGCCCAGTACTAGGAAATCCTATGCTGAAAAGTGGAAAAGGTATTGTTCTTGGATTCAGTCTAAAGGAAAGGACACAGCATTGCCCTCCTTACTTCTAATCCTGGATTACCTAGTAGATCTACTCCACAGAGGCCTATCCAGTTCCTCCATTAAGATCCATGCCTCTGCCATCTCAGCTCATTATAATACTGAGCCACCCCTTTTCTCTCACCCCCTCATCAAACAGTTCCTGAGAGGGGCAAACAACTTAAGGCCACCAAGGAGAGCACCCACCCCTGCTTGGGACCTTAACTTTGTACTGGAAAAGCTCACGCTTCCCCCTTTTGAACCTGCTGCTTCAGCAGAGTTAAAATTCCTCTCTTGGAAAACAGCATTGCTTCTAGCCATCACTTCAGCTAGACTAGTGTCTGAGTTACAAGCACTGATGGCAGTGGACCCCTTCATTATTTTCCATGCTGACAGGGTTTCCCTCAGGACTAACCCTTCCTTTATGCCTAAAGTGGTGTCCAGTGTGGCTCTCAACCAAGTCCATCCATTTGCCTACCTTCTTCCCTAATCCTCAGAATAAAGGGGAGAAGATCCAGCACTCTTTGGATGTGCACAGGCAGCTCATGTTCTACCTTGATAGGACTAAGCCTTTCAGAAAATCTGACCAGCTGCTAGTCAGCTTTGCAACAGGGGCAGAGGGCAAGGCCGTTTCAAAGCAAATCATTTCCAAATGGATAGCGCTCTGCATCCATTTCTGCTACAAGCACCATGAAAAACCAACCCCTCAGGGAGTCAAAACACATTCCACTAGAGCTACATCTACCTCTACATCATTTCTCAGGGGAGTCCCTACCAGGGACATACTGGAAGCTGCTACCTGGAGTTCTGTACACACCTTCACCAAGCATTACCACGTGCCTACCTTTTCCAAATCCAGGGCAGGATTTGCTACACCAGTCTTGCAAGGCCTACTAGCCACCCCTAACTCTTCTTGACTGCCTCCACCCTTCCTCAGCTTGGGAATCCACCCAATTGTGATGACTGCAACAGGTGGAACATGAAGAACATAGTACAGTTGTGTACACTTACCATAAATGTAGATGTTCGAGTGTGTTCACTGTTTGCAGTCCTGGTTTCTCTCCCTCCAGCCCCCTGGTTTTCTCTACCTCTTGTCTCTCCTCTCTATGGCTATTCCTACTGGTATGGGTATTTACTTTTTTTCTGGTGGTGTTTTACACACAATTTCCTAGCTCCCTATTTCGGGGCTCCTGACATTGATGGCAAGAATAACTGATGTAATTGCCTTGGCTGCCTGTTTTTATACCCCTGACGACCTGACGTCATGGAAGAAGTGACACCATCTGATGCAGAAATACTAATTCTCTGATATTCTGGCCAGTTAAGGGCTACCTGCAGGTAGATAACCCAAGCGTGATGACTGCAACAGTGAATACACTCAAACATTTACATTTATGGTAAGTGTACACAACTGTACTTTTTTTTGTCTTTGCTATTATTTTTAACTTTAAAACGGTCCATATGTATCTTTTGTACACATTCAAAAGGCGTAAGTACAACTTTTTTGTCTTTTCCATCATTTTTAAGTCTTGAACTGTCCATATATCCTTCTGTTTTCATGAGTGGTCTTCCAGATCTGGCGTATTTCACAGAACTGCACTGTGACATCTGATGTTACTTATGGGAAAGTTCTTGTACTGCAGCACTTCTTGGTTGGTGGCACAAATTAAGGAGCCTCTCCACGGCTCTTGACTGCAACAGTTTTGCACCGTTTTCCTCTGACAGTACTGAGATAGCTTTGGTTGCTCATCTCCTTGAATTTGAATACATGAGTGTTCTACATCTGTCTGCAGTTCCTGTTGTACAACTTTCCATATTCCCTGTAGACAAGCACAAACTGTTCATACCACCCTCTGCTGAAATCCTCTAGAAATCCCAAAGTAAATGGGGGGGGGGGGATAACACAGGATTTCAACCCCCCCCCCTTTTCAAATTTCCAAATTGGGTAACTGACCACTTCAGGTTTAGGCTATGCATTTTGCTATGGCTTGTAAATTAGATAGTGTCATGCAGTTTCTATCTTTGTAATATTTCTGTCTCTACTAATTTATATTCACCATTTTCTTTACTTTATCTTGATTTTTAGGGATCAGTAGGTAATTTTGGGATTGATTTTGTGCAATGATGTAGTCCTGTATTCCAAAACTGCAAGATGACAGTCCTCATCAATGCTTATACTGCTTTCCCTTTATTTTTTATTGTTTGGACAGTTTTATCCACATGCCCATGTAATTACAAATAGTGTGTAAAGGGTAATATATGTCTAAATTTCCATTCGGGGTACGTATATTTTAAATTCATGACTTTTCATATTGCAGATGATTGTCAGGTATGATAGCATCAGATAACTCCTTTCTCTGAAGGATATAGAATTTAATGCATTAGTTACACTTGAAGTCTTTTGTGTGTCAGTTTGATAATTTTTGGGAAATTGAAACAATAATGTACACATGGGAGTGATATAGCTTTTTGAATTGTAATATCTGTGCCCACTGCTGCATAGATTACTTAGTACCAGGTAAGCTAGTAGCTCTTAATTTCAATTGTTATATATTCTATATGGCAGAACTCTTGCATTTGCTTTGTCTGAATTGACATTTTTAGCCAGTACGTGGTTTTTTTTTCACATTACTGTTCCCAGATGTAATTTGTATATCCTCATAAGCATTTGTTTCCCATTTTATTAAGAATTATTTTGTCAGGTTTGAACATGAAATCTTGGGCACACATTTTTATCCATGAAAAATAAATAAGACTGGAATTCTTTCCTTGCTGATGATTTTTGCTCAAGCCATCTTCCCACTTTAATGTCCTTCAGTAACTGCATTTCTAAGTCAGTATCATTACGTCTGAAATTCCTGTACCTTTTCTGCTGTCATGGTTACTACAGTATTACCCAAAGTCTGTCTAGATGTTTTTCATTAGATCATTGTTGAAGTATCCCAGACAAATGGGATGTATCCTGCCCAGGATACAGTACATCTGGCCAGTCTGCTAAAGCTTGTATGTCCTCCTCTTGCACCATACATAGGTTCATAGGTAGGTACTAGGCTATCGGCCCAAGGCCTACGTAAGCCTAGCCAACAAGGTTCCCTGGCTTACACCACCCAAGAAAGTTATTTTCCTGTGCCACTGTCGAGCAGAGACACAGAAGTGATCCCCAGGGTGTATTTCCTATTTCCCATCCACTCCTCGAGATTTTTCTTGAAGAGTGCTAATGAAGAACTTTGCTTGACATAGATGGGTAGCCTGTTCTAGAGTATAGAAAGTCTCTGGGACAGGAGTCTATCCCTCCAGCATGTCCTGTTTATTGTGGTGACAAGGTTTAGGTCCCTAGAGCATGTAGCTCGGAGGGATTGAGATTTCTTTAGGTGTAGCATGTCCAACAGCTCTGGGTTTGACATAGCTTTATATGTTAGGCAGAGATCACCCCGGAGTAGGCGATATGCAACGGAGTAAAGCTGGTGATGTTTATCGTGCATACAGCTGCAGTAATCACAGATGGGTTCTCTGCCGTCAGGCGGGTCCTCGGTCGGCCGAATTCCAAAGTCTTGGTCCGGCGTCGGTTCTCGTCGCTCTCTTCCCTGACGTCAGTGCGACAGGGGTATATAAGACACAGCCGACACCATATTCTTCAGTCTTTTGCTGCGTGCGCCGGTCGCCAGCTCCTGAAAATTGGAAACTTCAAGTCGCTAAGTACCCGTGTTGCTTTTCTTGCCTCAGACCGATGTCAGAAAAGTTAACAATTGTATTTCTTGTAGGATTTCCATTCCCTCTGCATACCTTGTTTAGGTCCAGACCACGACGCTGTCACTTTTGCGCTTACTTTCAATCTATTAAGGAGTTCGCTTTTTCGGTAAAGCCTTTGATTATAAAATGTCGTTGGAGACTCCGACTACCGTTTTGTCCAAAAACGAAGGACAAAGACCGACATGCGAGGTCCGCGGTCCCCACCAACACCATGCCAAAACCGGCTACACGGTCCGTTCTCAGCGAGACGCCTATGCAGTCCCTGACTACCACGACACTTCTTTGGGTCTTCTGTAACCGAGACCGCAGGTACCTCGGCCCATACCCAGACTACAACCACCGAAGCCACTGTGAGCGTTGAGCCTCCTAATGTGGACAGGTCCACTTCCACCCATGGTGTCTTTAGACCCTCATCTTCCTTTTCAATTAAGGCCTTTACTAAGTCTAAATCAGCCAGGCATCCAAGAGGCCTGTTGCACAGGGCCCATCTCCAGGCCCCATGCCTAAAAAGCAGATGCTTAAAATGGCTGAGAATTTAATTACTCTTATCAGGGGTTCCCAACCCCCTCCAGACAAGAGACCCAGAGTGGAGGAAGATTCTCCCTCTTCGGATCAGGGCTCCATTTTTTCAGATCATTCTGATGTAGAGGAACACTCTTTCTCCCCTTTTGAAGATTCTGATGCGGAGCAGTCCATTCCTTCTGTATCTCCTCCTGAGGATTTTTCTTTTGGGGAAACCTTGCACACCTTAAGGGAACACTTCCATTGTGAAGGCCAAGACTTTTCTGATTCCAAGAAAAGACTTAGGGAATTTCTTTTGTTACCTCAACACAGACCTCTGGCTATTCCTCCTGTTTTGAACGTACTGGATGATGTTTATTCAGAGGCTTGCCTTAGTCCAGATTCCCTGCCTCCTGCCCCAGTCAAGCCTGATAGGTACTACAGAGTTCCTAACTCTCACCAATTTCTGTACAAAAGCCATAATGCTGACCCTGAAACCATTTCTCAAGGCCCCAAGGGAATGAAGGCCTCTACTGCTAAGAATCCACTACCTTCCGAAAGAGAGTCTAGATCCTTAGAAAGGTGGGGAAAAAAGGTGTATACCTCGGCCACCCTAGCCATGAGAGCCTTAAATTGTCAGTTTCATATGCTTAAATATCAGCAGTTTCTGTTATTACAATTAAGAAATAAAATGTCTCAACCTGAACAACCAGATTTGAAGGAGTTGCAGGATATGATGCATAGTGCAGAACAAGTGGGTAATCACACCTTACGATGTGGCTATGATGCCCTAGAGGCCTCAAGTAGAGCTGCTGTTACGGGATCAG
Organism: Protopterus annectens; assembly: GCF_019279795.1. Taxonomy (NCBI): domain Eukaryota; kingdom Metazoa; phylum Chordata; order Ceratodontiformes; family Protopteridae; genus Protopterus; species Protopterus annectens. The sequence continues at coordinate 448,783,624 of NC_056744.1, read as the reverse complement.
TTATTCGTAGACATGCATGGCTTAGGGAACAAATCTTGCCTGATCATGTGAAAGCTAAACTATTAGATGCTCCTTTACAAAAGGATGTGCTATTTGGTACTAATGCTGAGGAGATACTACGGAAAATGGAAGAAAAAGCCAAATCTATGCAATCTGTCAAAGCTTTTCTGCAGGTTCAACCACCACGTTTTAGCAGAAATTGGCCTTCTAAAAACTGGTCCTTTCTAGCCACGGACAAGCCCCCAATAGGTAGATACAGGCTCAAGGGGCAGAGGACAATCACAAGGATCATATAGAGGCAGGCAACGGCAAACTCCAGCACCAAGAGGTGGCGAAGACAGTGCACAACAGTATAGGAAACAAACCCAATGACTTCCTCCTTTCCACGCCAAGCAAGTCTCAGCTGGCAGCACCTTTGGGAGGAAAGCTGGCATTATTTACAAGAAATTGGCATATTGTCACAACAGACAAATGGATCCTGGATGTTATAGACATAGGCTACAGATTTCATTTTCACACTCTACCAAAAATGAGAGGCATGCCAAACCTGCCACACAATCAAAGGGCAGAGGCACAACTACAAATTTCAAAGCTCATAGACATGAAAGCTATTCAAGAGGTACCTACTCACGAACAAGGCCAAGGTTTTTATTCCAGGCTATTTCTGGTACCAAGGAAAGGAACCGAATGGAGACCCATTTTGGACTTATCCATCCTAAACACATTCTTACTAATTCAAGATGCTCACATTACAGCAGCTTCTTCCCATGCTGGGCAAGGAGTTTTGGCTGGTAATATTGGACCTCAAAGAGGCATACCTGCATGTCCCAATCAGACAAAGTTGCAGAAGATACCTCAGATTTCTTGCAGGGTCAATCCACTATCAATTCTCTGCATTGCCCTTTGGCTTATCTACTGTGCCCAGAGTATTCACAAAATGCCTGGCATCAGTAATTGCCTACTGCAGACTTCAAGGGATACAAATTTACCGTTATTTGGATGACTGCCTGATCCAAGCGGACAGCAAGCACATACTTCTGGATCATCTGGCTGATGCAACACGGTTACTGAACTCTGGGATACAATCAACAAAGAGAAATCCAGACTAACACCATCTCAGAAAATAATTTTCCTGGGTGCCCACTTGGACACAAACACCCAGATGGCCTATCTTACTCCAGAAAAACAGGGCAACTAACTCAGTACTTCAAAATGCTAGCAAATTGTACCAGGCTTACTGCAAGGAAAATCCTGCAGGCTCTGGGCTTCATGGCATCTTGCATTCTTTTAATCCCATGTGCAAAGTTGCATATGAGGAAACTTCAATGGTACCTAAAAAACCTATGGTCTCAACACAGCCACAGTTTAGAAACAACAATACCAATAATTCCATGTTTGCAAAAGGAATTCCTATGGTGGGCTCAAACATGTCAAACAAACACAGGTCTCCCATTCTGCAAGCCTCAAGCAAATCAAGTCATTACAATAGATGCCTCGGATTACCTATGACAGACAGGTGCATTCAGGGCAAATGGTCCCAAAAAGAAAAGCACCTTCACATCAATCAAAAATAAATGCTAGCAGTGATAAATGCAATTACAGCTTTCAAGGACCTCCTGCATCCAGGACAATTATTGATAAGAACAGACAACACCACAGTAATGTGGTACATAAACAAACAAGGAGGAACACATTCATACCCCCTGCAGACTAGCCATGACACTTTGGAACTTGGCTCTGGAATGGCAAAACTTCAAGCACAGTACTTGCCAGGTTTGGAAAACACGCTGGCAGACAATCTAAGCAGAAATATGACAGATCCACACGAATGGAAGTTGCATCCTCAAGTGTTTACAAAATAATCGGAGGCCAGACATAGATCTCTTCCCCACAGGAATCATCAATTGAAAAGTTTTCAAGGACCTTTCACCCAAAGGCCTGGAGATCCTTTCATTCAGTTGGACAGCATGGACAGTTTACGCTTTTCCACCTCTGCTTCTTCTGCCCAAGGTGCTCTTGAAAGCAAGAACAGACAGACCGAAGATGATATTGATTGCTCCAGACTGGCCGAGGCAACACTGGTATCCACTCCTGAGGAGCCTAACACATACTCCTCCCTGGCCCCTGTCTCTAATGCCTCTTCTGTTGACTCAGCACAGCTACAAAACTCTTCACAGCCAGCTGAAAACACTCAATCTAGCTGCATGGAAAATTCCTTAACACCTCATCAGACACTACTCCCCAAAGAGGTGCAGGACATCATTTTGGAGGCCAGAAGGCCATCTACTAGAAAGGCTTACTCTGCAAAATGGAAACAGTTTTGCTCTTGGAATGAGAAAAAGGCCCTAGAAACTGAATTTGCCTCCGACGGTATCTAGCTGAGTTGCTGAACAGTGGACTTTCATTTTCCTCCATAAAAATCACGCCAGCCATTTCTGCAGAATTACGGATCCACCCTTATTCTCTCACCCACTCTTAAGACAGTTCCTCAGAGGGCAAAATATAAGACCACCAGGAAGCAACCTGTGCCAGCCTGGGATTTTAATTACATTTTAGAAAAATTAACATTGCCTCCTTTTGAACCAGCTGCCTCAACAGATTTGCAATATTTGTCCTGGAAAACAGCTTCCTTCTGGCCATAACCTCAGCTCGTAGGGTTTGAACTACAAGCCCTCATGGCTGTGCAGCCCTTTCTCATCTTCCATCAGGACAGGGTTTCCTTCAACCAATCCATCATTTATGCCTAAAGTAGTATCCAGGGTAGCTTTAAATCAAGCCATACACTTACCTACCTTTACCCTAATCCTCAAAACAAAGGAGAAAGGCTACACTCCTTAGACATTCATAGACAGCTACTATTTGGACAGAACAAAGCCTTTCAGAAAATCAGAACAACTTTTTGTGTCTTATGCTGTAGGAGCTCAAGGAAAGCCAGTTACCAAACAGACAATTTCAAAATGGATAGGCCACTGCATACGGTTTTGTTACTCCTATCATGGAAAATCTGTCCCTACAGGCATCAGATCACACTCCACCAGGGCCACAGCTACCTCTACAGCCTTCCTCAGAGGAGTTCCTACCAAAGATATTTTGGAGGCAACCACTTGGAGTTCTGTGTATACCTTCACAAAACACTACCATCTGCCTTTATATTCCAAAACTAGAGCAGGCTTTGCCACTGCAGTGTTGCAGGGCATTCTGGCTCATCCCAGTTCCACCTAGTGCCTACCACCCTGTGCGTAGCTTTGATTCTACCATCTAGATTACTGCAGCTGTATGCACGATGAACATAGTACAGTTTTGTACCTACCATAAATGTAGATGTTCGCTGCAGTACAGGTTTCCCTCCCTCCTTCCCCTCTTGGTAAAGGGCTAGTGGCTAACACCGTCTCTTGCAACCTAATTTGGGGTTATCCTTCTATGTTGTATTTGCTTGCAACTACTGTTTTTTGATTACATTGCATTGCTTGAATACATATATAATTTATGTATTGCCTTCCTTCTGGGGGCACCTGACATCTGGGGCAAGAATAGACTGAAGAATAAAGAGAACCAACGCCGGACCAAGACTTTGGAATTCGGCCGACCGAGGACTCGCCTAATGGCAGAGAACCCATCTGTGATTACTGCAGCTGTATTAGCACTCGAACATCTACATTTATGGTAGGTACAAAACTGTACTTTCTTTGAGGCGGTCAGTGTAGGGCATTTGTTTGAGGCCAGTAATCCTCTTTGTGAGGTACTTCTGTGGCCTTTCCAGCTGCTGCAGATGTCTTGTGAGGTACATTCCAAAAGGGGCGTTGCACTCTATAATGGGTCTAATGAGTGTCGATGCATCCTAAAGCCTGTGTATGTGAGTACCTGCTGGTTTGTAAGGGATGTACGGGCATGAGGATGATCAGAACTTTTACTTCTGTTTTGGGAGATTGTCTGTTATCTCAGATTTTTCTGCCATACAGCTTGTGTCGGTTAAATTTGTTGTGGACAGATAAATACACAGTTGGGAATCCTTCCTCTTTTCACTGATTATTTTTTTTATTTTTATTTTTTGGGGTGAAAAATGAATGCATTCCATGTCACCTAGGAGAGAGAAATGTGACTGCAGTTCACAGATCCCTTATAAGGATAGTTATTCAAGGTGTCTGTTCTGTTTAAGATCCGAACATGATTGTAAAGAATGTACAATCTTTCAGTGTTTTGTTCCTAAGTCTATCAAAAGTTGTTTAGCTTCTCTTAAATTGTATATTGACAATAAACATTTGAAGGAGGAAAGATGACTTCTGTGTCACCACTTTTGAGTATCCCTCAGCAAAAGCATAAGAAGACTAAGAAACTGAAAGAAGCACCAGTTTCTGTCTTTTGGTCAGAGTTGTACTTGTGTTGAGGAACGTGATGACCCCACAGACTGCCTTACTATTCCTGCTTCCAGTGTTGAGATCCCTTGGGAGATCAGTGAGTTGCATTGTCCTGGCGCATCCCTTCCAGCTCATCTGATGGCTAGCAAGTCCCCAAAGGGAGAGAACCTCAGCTGATTGTTTCTGAATGACAGGGCTGTATTGTACAGATCTTTGTCTGAGATGACATTCCAGTTACCTGAAGTATGTCAGGGGTCAGCTTCTCTTTGCATTATTTATTTGGAAACCTCAAAGAAGAGAAAACAGCAGATGAAGCACGTTTCCCCACCTCCCATCTCTCTTCCTAGGAATCTTCATCAGGAGTGGCTTAGTTTTTCTCAAGAGGTTTTTAAAGCTGTAACATGCCTTCAGCCACCTCACATTTTTCTGTCCTCTTCCTAACTCCTCAAAACCGAGAGAGAGAGAGACACACACTTCTTCTGCAGATGATGATTCTTCAGACACTGATCCTGAGTTGTTGGCCTGTTCCTCTCCAATTCATTCTGCCACACGATACGAGTCAGAAGCAGAATACACTTTGTCCTGACTTTCCTTAAGAAGCGATGTCCTTTGATTATGCTGTTCAAAAAATGATGCAGAATTTCAATTGTGAAGAAAAACAGGGCTCTGACACAAAAAAGGCATTGTGGTTTATTGCATGTGGACATCCCAAAGCAATCTGCAATTCCAGCTGCATTGGAGGGCTTGGAAGGTGCTTTCCTGTCTGCCTGCATGGCACCTGAATCACAGCCTACTGCATCTAAGAAGACTTGTAGGTTTTAGAAGACACCCATTTCACGTTAATATTTGTATAAAAATCCTTGTACTAAACCAGCAGTTGTCTCAGTGGAGTCTTCTATAGCCTCTAAACTGATGCCTTCTTCCAGTGCATTACATAATAAGGAAAATAGGGCTGTGGACAGATATGGAAAGAATTGTACACCACGGCCACTCTTTCTGTGTCATTAATTACTAGACTCACATGACAAGATACTGGTTATCTGCCTTTGCCAGTATGAATAAACTGATTTCTGACATTCCAGATTCTGAGAGCAGATGTGCCCTTTAGAACTTGCTTGGTTCAGCCACATAGATAATAAGCCATTCCATCAAGTGTGCCTACGATGCTGATGATTCTTTTCCAGAACAGTAGCTAGAGGCTGTATCCTTATGAGGTATTCCTGGCTTTGTCTCCAGTCCTTACCTAATGATAAGGCCAAACTTTTGGACAGCCCTGTAGACAAGGATAAACTATTCAGACCAGCCCCTGCTGAAATATTCCAAAAAATTGCAATGAGGGGAAATAATGCCAGATTTCAAATAGTTTCTCTCCCACTCTCCATTCCAGAATTCCAGAGGGATTGTCCCACCTAGTCTGTTCCTTTCTACCACAAAGGTCAAAAATCCCACCAAAAAAGGGAATAAATTGTCTAAGATAAGGTGGCAAGTAACAGAAAAAAACCCTAAATCAGACTTTAAGGGATCCAGATACTTTTTTGCTGACAAAAGCTCCAACGTATGGCTGCCTTCTTCCCTCTTGGCCCACTATCCACCACCTCTCTTACTGTCCTCCTCTTCTGAGAGTAATAAACTCAGATGCTTGGGGACTCAGCATAATTTAAAATGGCCACAAACTTCTTTGAACTTTGCCTTCAATTCTTGACAGGCATCCCTCAGGCCAACAACCCCTGGTTCTTATAGGTGGTTTTATTCCAAACTGTTCCTAGTCTCAAGCTAAATTTTCTGAAAATGCTGAAATTCAAAATGTTAACTGTAAACATCAAAGACATGAAAACCTTGATATTTGTCTTCTTGTGAATTCCTCAGGTCTTTTTAGCTACCTTATATCATAAAGATGCCTACCTTCATATTACTCTTCATCGAAATCTCAAAAAAATCTTAAGGTTTTGTCCCATGTTATATAATTTCAATTTTCTTCTTTGACCTTTTACATCTCTGTGGTACCAAGAGTTTTCACAAAGTGCCTGGCTCTTGTGGTATCATTCTGCAGACTCCGAGGTATTCACATTTACCTTACTTGGGGGAGTTTTTGATCTGACCCCTTCAGTTCATTTAGAGTTTATAGTCAATCTTTTTCTTCATTTAGGGTTCACTCTAAACTTAAATTCAGTCCATCAACCTTCCCAAAGCCCTAGTGTTCCAGTGATGTTTCCTGGATACTTCTTGCATGATGGATTCCCTCCACCAGAAAAGAGTCCAATTCCTGACATTTTAATTTTCCTTCCCTTCAAATTTAGAAGTGACCTCAGCAGGACAGATTCTGAGAGCAACAATGCCACCCTCTGCCCCCCCCCCCCATTCTTCCATTGCCTTTTGTGAAGGAAGAACTCCAGTGGTTGGCAAACCAGATAATAGCACTCCATCCAGGTGTTACCTTTCTGGTTCCTCCTTTCCTCCAGTGGGTCCTATCACATGGTTCAGTTCTGCACTGAGGAACAAGCAAAATAGACACAAACATCAAAGAGATGTAAACCCTGATCTTTGCCCTGCAGATTCTTTACCACCTCTGGTCCCCAGGACTTTCGCAATTCCTTACAGACAGCACCACAGTCATATGGTATATCAGCAAGCAAGGGGAAACAGTCATACTTTTGCTACAGGCTGGTCATGATGGCTTTTGATGTTACAATTCACCACAGTCGTCTTCTCCAAGCAGCTGAACAGTCTTCTCCAAGCAGCTGAACATCCCATCAGAAATTGATTCAATAGCAGATAGTTTGAGCAGATCCAAGGTAGACCCTCATGAATGGATGCCAAACTGAGAGGTCTTCTTCAAAATGTTCCCATCAGTGTGGCACTTCCCAGGTAAATCTTTTAACCTCCACTCTGATCAGACAGCTCAGTCTGTTCTAATCCAGAGTTCCATGAAGGGCAGTATGTAAAATGGATGCCTTCATCAAGCCTATTTAAAGGGAAATAAGTGTATTCTATCTCTCCCATGGCACAGCCAGCTGAGAAGGTTCCTTCCTTGATGCTTAGTGTCCTTAGCCCCTTGGTATTAGAAAGGGCTTCCTTGGGCAGGATTCTCTACCCTTTTTCACACTGTACGTCTAGGGAACTATTCCCAGAGTCATCACCTTCCATGCCCTGGATCTGACCTTCTCCAGTTTAGGCCTAGTCTGTGGGCCTCCAAGCACATCGTAGTAGCCCCTTCATCTCAGTTGGTCTGATCGGTCAGGAGTATTAGACCTGCCAGTTGATTTCAGTCCTTCCTACAGTCTGAGATGCAAATAGGTTTGATCCTATTGACCTCGGTTCATCAACCCAAGGCTTTGGCTTCAACTGGCATGATGTTCTTCGTGTTTCACTGTTGCAGTCATCATATTTGGGTTATCTGCCTGCAGGTAGCCCTCAGCTGGCCTGAATACCAGAGTCTTCGGATTTCTGCGTCGGATGCTGTCTCTTCTTCTGTGACGTCAGGTCATTGGGGGCATAAAATATGCAGCTAAAGCCATTACATCAGTCTTTCTTGCCGTTTGGTGCCCACAGCAGAAGCAGTTCGCAAGTGCCGATTGGCCGACTCCTGAAATTTTCATTTTCGAGTTTCAGACCTGAAGTCTTCAAAAAAGCTAAGTACCCTGTAAGGGATCCTTTCTTGTTCTAACCAGTGTCAGTAAAAGTTAACAATTGTCTTACCTGTGGAAAGCAAATACCTCCTAAAGATTTTCATTCTTATTGCATCCCCTGCTTAGGCTCAGACCATGGCATCCCTCATTGTCGGTTTTGTGCCTTATTCAACGCTCAAACTATCTGTCATCGGGCTATTTTTGCAGCTAATTATTTCCGTACTCATTCTGTGTGCTCCGAAATGGCTTTGTCAAGCCAACCGACTGCTGATCTTCCGAAAAAGCGTAAGGATAAAGACAGAGACAGACCGCATAGGTCCAAAACTGCCGACGATGCTTCCGTTAAGCTAGTCGCCAGTCTGCCAGTACTCAGTGAGGCACTTTCGCAGCCCCTGATACCCGCTACTTCTGATTTGCAGGCCTCTACTGAGACCCATTCAGAGTCCGGTATGCAGCGAAATGCTTCTTCGACTATGGAACCTGCGGATGTCTCTACCTTGGATGGGTCCGGAGCCGCTGTGCAGGCACCGGCTTCTGAGGGTGTATTCAGGCCTACAGGCATTCATATTAAACCAACGCTATAATTTTCATCCAGGCCTAAATCTCGCACCAAGCCTAGAAAACCGACGACCAAACCGCAGGCCCAGGCCCATATGCCTAAAAAACAAATGCTTAGAATGGATGAAGACCTCATTACCTTGATTAGGGGAAGCCAGCCTTCCCCCCCTCTAAGAGACCTAGAACTGAGTTTCTTTCTGATCAGGAATCTGAGTTTTCTGCTTCTTCTGATTACCAGGATTTGCCCTTATCTACTTATGAGGATTCTGATGCAGAGGATTTCATTCCCTCTGCTTCCCCTCCAGAAGATTTTTCTTTCGGTGAAACCTTACACACTCTTAAGGAGCATTTCCACTGGAAAAGTCAGGGTTACTCTGACTCCTAAAAGAGGCTTAGGGAATTCTTACTCCTACCTCAGCACAGGCCTTTAGCTATCCCTCCTGTTCTGGATATTGTAGATGCTTTCTTGAAATCTATCCTTTCCCCAGACACTTTAACTCCAGCTCCCAGAAAACCTGACCGGTATTATAGAGTACCTGACTCTTACAAGTTCCTCTTCAAGAATCCTTCTGTGGATCTAGAGACCATTTCCGAAGGACCAAAAAGCATTAAGGCTACTGCTGCAAAAAATCCTACCCCTTCTGATAGAGATTCTAGAGCCTTAGGCAGATTGGGTAAGAAGGTATACACTTCTGCTTCTGTGGCCATTAGGGCTTTAAATTGCCAGTTTCATATGTAAAGTATCAGCGGCATGTTATGGGGCTACTTAAACAGAAAATGATGTTGATTCCTGACTGTACTGAACACAAAGAATTACAGTATTTAATGCACTCTGCAGAACAAGTTGGTAAAACATACTTTGCAATGTGGTTTTGATGCTTTAGAAGCATCTTGCAGGGCTGCTGTCACTGGGTCTGTACTTAGAAGGCATGCTTGGCTTAAGGAACAAAACTTGCCAGATCATTTAAAAGCCAAATTACTGGATGCTCCCTTAAACCAAGACCGCTTTTTTGGCAACAAAGCAGAAGTCGTCCTCAAAAGAATGGAGAAAAAAGCTAAATCTATGTAAATTGTTAAAGATTTACTACAAGTACAGCCTCCCAGATTCAGTAGGCATTGGCCTTCTAAGAGCTGGTCCTTTCCAGTCCCTTCAGGAACAGCAGACCACCTAGGCTGCAGTCTTAGGCTTTGCACAAACCTAAGTAGTAGGAGGCTCCCACTTCCAAAGCAGGGAGTAGTACGCCACCCCCCTACGGAAAAATGGCACAATGACTTAACCTTAACCCATCCAAGCCCTGCTGTACTACCTGCTCCCTTAGGAGGAAAGCTCACCCTGCATGCAGAAAACTGGGTGCTCATTACCCAGGACAATTGGGTTCTGAACATTGTTTCCCCAGGATACAGATTCCACTTCCATACCCTACCAACACCAAATGGTTGGCCAGACCTACCCCAAATCAATGGGTGGAGGCCCAACACCAGGTTCTGTCTCTCCTCAATATCAGGGCTATTCAGCCTGTCCCAGCAGAACAAAGGGGACAGGGCTTTTAGTCAAGACTTTTTCTGGTACCCAGAAAAGACAACTCTTGACCTATCCTGGACCTCTCCATTCTCAACACCTTTCTGGTAGTTCCAAAATTCAAAATGCTAACTCTGCAACAGCTTCTTTCCATGCTAGCCAAGGATGCCTGGCTGGCAACCCTAGACTTAAAGGAAGCTTACCTGCACATCCCAATAAGGGAATCTTGCAGGAATTACCTACACTTCAGGGCAGGCTCCATGCACTATCAGATGTTCTATGTGTTTCGCTGTTGCAGTCATCACATTTGGGTTATCTGCTTGCAGTAGCCCTCAGTCAGCCTGATTATCAAAGTGTTGGGTCCTGCGTCGGTTGATGTCTCATCTTCCATGACGTCAGGTAGTCAGGGGTATAAAGCATGCAACCAACGCCATTACATCAGTCTTTCTTGCCGTGCGGTACCCGAAGCAGAAGCAGTTCGCAAGTGTCGGTCGGCCAACTCCTGAAATTTTCGTTTTCGAGTTTCAGAACCAAAGTCTTCAACTAAAGCTAAGTACCCCGTTGGGGAAACTTTTTCTTGCTCTAAACTGATGTCAGTAAAAATCAATAATTGTATTTCTTGTGGAAAGCAAATACCTCATAAAGATTTTTCATTCGTACTGTATTCCTTGCCTAGGCCCTGACCACGACGTACCACACTGTTGGTTTTGTGTCTTATTTAAACAATGAACTATTCGTCGTCAGTATATTTACGAATCTAAATATTTTGGTACTCGGTTCAGTTACCCAGATATGGCTTCAGTAAGCCACCCGACTACTGATATTCCAAAAAAGTGCAAAGATAGACAGAGACAGGCCGCCTAAGTCCAAAGCTGCCGACAAAGCTTCTCCTAAGCTAGTCGCCAGTTTGTCAGTACTCAGTGAGGTGCTTTCGCAGCCCCTAATACCCGCTACTTCAGATTCGCAGGCCTCTACTGAGACCCATTTGGAGTCTGGTATACTGCGAGATGCTTCAACGGGTGTTTCTAACTTGGATGGGTCCGGAGCCGCTATGCAGGCACCGGCTTCTAAGAGTGTATTCAGGCCTACTGACTTGCATATTAAACCGATGCTATCTTTTTCCAGGCCTAAAACTCGATCCATGCCTAGAAAACCAACTCGCAGACCGCATGCTGAAGCCTCTATGCCTAAAAAACAAATTATAAGAATGCCTGTAGACCTTATTACTTTAATCAGGGGAAGCCAACCTTCCCCCTCTAAGAGACTTAGGACTGAATTTGCTTATGATTCTTCTGATCAGGATTCTGAAATCTCTGTTTCCTCTGATGACCAGGATTTACCCTTATCTACCTATGAGGATTCTGATGCAGAGGACTCTATTCCCTCTGCCTCCCCTCCAGAGGATTTCTGTTTTGGTGAAACCTTGCATACTCTTAGGGAGCATTTTCACTGGGAAAGCCAGGATTACTCTGATTCTAAAAAGAGGCTTAGGGATTTTTTGCTCCTGCCCCAACACAGGCCTTTAGCTATTCCCCCTGTACTGGACATTGTTAATGATGCTTTTTCGGAATCTAGCGTGGCCCCTGACTCCTTACCTCCTGCTCCCAGAAATACCAGATAGATATTACAGGGTTCCTGACTCTCACAAGTTCCTCTTTAAAAATCCTACTGCGGATCCTGAGACCATTTCACAGGGACCCAAGGGCATTAAGGCTACTACTGCCAAAAATCCTACCCCCTCTGATAGAGTTTCCAGGGCGCTGGATAGATGGGGTAAGAAGGTATACACTTATGCAACCTTGGCCATTAGGGCCTTAAACTGCCAGTTTCATATGTTAAAGTATCAGCAGCATATTATTGGATTGCTTAAACAGAAAATGATGTTGATTCCTGACTGTGCTGAAAATAAGGATTTACAGGATTTAATGCATTCTACTGAACAAGTTGGAAAACATACTTTGAAATGTGGTTTTGATTCACTAGAGGCATCTTGCAGGGCTGCTGTCACTGGGTCTGTACTTAGAAGGCATGCTTGGCTTAAGGAGCAATCTTTGCCAGATCATGTTAAAGCTAAATTGCTGGATGCTGCCTTAAACCAGGACCGCCTGTTCGGCAACAAAGCAGAAGTAGTACTTAAAAAGATGGAGGAAAAAGCTAGATCTATGCAAACTGTAAAAGATTTCCTGCAAGTACAGCCTTTAAGATTTAGTAGGCATTGGCCATCTAAGAATTGGTCCTTTCCTGCCTCTTCCAGGCCTTCTCAGTCCAAACCCAGAACCAGCAGAACACCCAGGCTTCAGTCCCAAGGTACGCACAGGACTAAGCAGTGGGGGGGGGCTCCCACTTCCAAAGCAGGGAGTAGTAAGACTCCCCCCTATGGTAAACTGTCTCAATGACTTAACTTTAAAACTTCCAAGCCCTTCTCAACTGACTGCTCCTTTAGGGGGAAAGATTGCTTTGCAGGCAAAAAACTGGGAACTCATTATCCAGGACAAATGGGTTTTAAATATAGTTTCTCAAGGATACAGATTCCACCTCCACACTTTACCAACCCCAAATCAGTGGGCAGAGGCTCAAAAGCAAGTTCCATTCTCTCTTAAGTATAAGGACTATTCAGACTGTCCCAGAAGAGGAAAGGGGACAAGGTTTTTACTCAAGACTTTTCCTGGTGCCCAGAAAAGATCCAGGACATAGTTTTGAATCGTCTGGCGTTTCACAAAAGTTGTACAAACTGCTCTTTCTCTGGGATACACCATAAATAAATCACACCTTGTACCTTACCTTGCCAACATTATATATTCCTGGGAAACACAACACAACAGATGGCTTTCCTGGCTTTCCTCGCCAGAGAAACAAGTTCATTTCTTCAAACTAGTAAACAAATGGGTGGAGCCCAGAGATAGACCTGTTTGCCCAGAACTACCAATTGGACAAAATTCTGCACAAGGGGACCCCCAAAAAAAAGCTGGAAAGTGGATGGATGCCCTGTCCTTCAAAAAAAAAAAAACGATCCCTTTCTTCCTCTCTCTCTCCTCTCCCTCTCCTCTCTACTACCTAACTAAACAAACAGGGCAAAACAGGGGATACCATAATCTCCAGCACACCGCTCCACCAGCAAGTGTACCTCTTCTCTAGCATGTGTCACTGCTGGCACGAAAACAGCCTTTATTTTTAGCCACCACTCAGCAAAAAGGGGTGTGGAATTACAGGGCCTTTGGCAGCGTGGAGCCTTTCATCATCTTTCATGGCAGGGGGGCAGTCTGACCCTCCCCTCCCTTCATGCCCAAGGTAGCATCCAGTGTGTGGCTCTTAATCAGTCCATTCATTTGCTTCTTTTCCTTTCCACAGAACACAGAACAAAGGGGGAACGTGATACTTAGATATGCACAGACAACTTAGATTTCACTTGGACAGGACTAAACCTCTCTAAACTTCTCAGCTGATCTGAACAGCTGCTGGTGGCATTTGCGCAGTCAGGAAGGCTGCTTCCAAGCAAAAACCATCTAATTGGATTTATTTCATTGACGAGCACTAAACCTATCCCACAAAACCTATCCCACACCACCAAAGACCACATTCAACCAAGGCTCTACAGCACTTCTACAGCCTTTCTCAGAGTAGGTGCCCCTACCCCTACCATCCTAGAAGCTGCTACCTGCTACCTGTACATACTCCAACCAAGCACACATCCAATTTTTGCCAATTTTGCCAATGCAGATTACTTTGCCACTGCAGTCCTGCAGCAGGGCCTATAGTTTCCCCTAATGCTATCTAATTTCCCTTCCTTATCTTTGGGAATCTACCCAAAATTAGTGTGATGACTGCAACAGTGAAACACGAAGAACATACAGTTGTGTACACTTACCATAATAGTAGATGTTGAAGTGCATTCCATGCTGCAGTCTACCCTACCCTTCTTCCCCCTGACTTCTTGTGCCTGTACTACTGTTGTTCTTGCTACTATGTTAATTTTTTTTGGTGTGTTTATTTTTTTTTGTTGGAGTAACCTTTTATATATATAAATACTCCCATTATAATAAAGGACATCACATAGCAAGAAAACTGATGTAATGGCGTTGGCTGCATACTTTATACCCCTGCATACTTTTGACGTCATGGAAGAAGAGACATCAACCATGAGATATTGAGCCAGGGGACTTTGATAATCAGGGTTTAATTGAGGGCACAGAAATGCAGATAACCCAGATGTGATAACATTGAATACTGATACACTTTGAACACTTACACAGTTACACAGAGTACACAACTGTACTTTCTCCTGGCTTCCCTACTGCCCTTCTACTGCACCCAGCCTATTCATAGCAAAGTGCATTTGCAGTTCAGATTGCATTTTGGCAGAGAAATGTTCAAATGATTTGATATTTGGACGACATTGTTCAGGACCAGCTTCAAAGCCAGGACTTGCTATTACAACAACACTCATTCATTCTAGGTACACCACCTAATAAAACTCTCATCAGTGAAATCTTCAACAACCTAGCACACAATTTCAGATTCTACAGTACTTAACAGAAGTGCTCCACAGGGGCCTATCCTTCTCATCAATTAAAATTCATGCCTGTGCCATTTCAGCACATTATAATAGAGCCACCCCTTTTTTCTCACCCCTTGCTAAAGCAACTCCTTAGAGGGGCCAAAACTTTAAGACCCCACAGGAGAGCTCCCACTCCAGCCTGGGACCTTAACTTTGTATTGGGAGAGCTCACTCTTCCCCCCTTTGAACCAGCAGCTACAGCTGAGTTGAAATTCCTTTCTTGGAAAACGGCCTTCCTTTTAGCCATCACTTCAGCAAGAAGAGTGTCAAAATTACAGGCCCTCATGGCAGTGGAACCCTTCGTTATCTTCCATGCAGACAGGGTTCCCTCAGGACTAACCCTTCCTTTATGCCCAAGGTGGTGTCTTCTGTGGCCCTAAATCAGTCCATTAATTTGCTTACTTTTTTCCCTAATCCACAAAACAAAGGGGAACGAATATTGCATTCTCTGGACATGCGCAGACAACTTAGATTCTATTTGGATAGGACTAAGCCTACCAGAAAATCTGAGCAGCTGCTAGTTGGCTTTGCTGCAGGGGCAGAGGGGAAGGCCCTTTCAAAGCAAATCATTTCCAAATGGATAGTCCATTGCATTAATTTCTGCTACAAGCACCATGAAAAACCTACCCCACAGGAGATAAGATCACATTCCACCAGGGCTGCATCTGCTTCTGCGGCATTTCTCAGAGGGGTCCCTACCAGGGACATCCTAGAAGCTGCTACCTGGAGCTCTGTACATACCTTCACCAAGCATTACCACTTGCCTATCTTTTCTAAATCCAGAGCTGGATTTGCCACTGCAGTCTTGCAGGGATTAATAGCTGGCCCTAATGCTCTTTAACTTTCTCCTCCCTTCCTTAGCTTTGGGAATCAACCCAAATGTGATGATTGCAACAGTGAAACACGAAGAACATAGTACAGTTGTGTATACTTGCCATAAATGTAGATGTTCAAATATATTCACTGTTGCAGTCCTGGTTACCCTCCCTCCAGCCCCCTGACTTCTCTTGGCTCTACCTTTCCTTCTTGTTTGGTATATTTATTTTTTCTGGTGTATTTGCTTTTTGATGGGGGTATACCATACCATATAATTGCTTCCTATTGTGGGGGCACCTGACATCTGGGGCAAGAAAAACTGATGTAATGGCGTCGGCTGCATGCTTATACCCCTGACGACCTGACGTCATGGAAGAGACAGCATCCAATGCAGAAATCCGAAGACTCTGGTATTCAGGCCGGCTGAGGGCTACCTGCAGGCAGATAACCCATATGTGATGACTGCAACAGTGAATACACTCGAACATCTACATTTATGGTTAGTGTACACAACTATACTTGTCCAACCTCAGTCCTTGTGGCTCCAGGATTTCAAGAGCCATTTGCCTTACCACCATCTTGCTATATGTCTGGTAGTGACAGCAAGTTTTTCTAAGAAAGTAATGGAAAAAAAATAGTAATTGTTTGTACAGTGTGGTAAGCAAATTCCACCCAAAGATTTGTAAATGTGTTTTGTCTTGGCCTATAGCATAATGTGGACGTCTGCCCATACTGTGCCAAATTCTCCCCCGAGGGCAACCTTTCCTGGAAATCCCAGGTCAAATGAAGGCATGCACCTAGTTCTATTCACTTTGGCATTGGCCAAAGCCTCTATCATCATCTTTACAGAATCCAGGCACTGTGAGAAGAGCCATAAGGAGGAGAATAGAGAAGTTACCCACAGTTATCCTAAGTCAGAGGGATTCCCAAGGTCCAGCAACATTGAGACCAATGTCCAGTGACTAGGTCCATTTCTCTCTCTCAGCCTCACCAAGTTGCATCTAACCACTGCAGAAAAAGTGCTGCTCCTATGGACTTTACAACATATGGAAAAGAAACCATTTTTCCCCTGAAGATGAGTTGTTGTCTGTCCCTTTTCCTTCATATAGGACATTTCAGGATTCTGTTGTAGTTGGCCTCTAACGTACTGATGATCCATGTAGTGAG
Organism: Protopterus annectens; assembly: GCF_019279795.1. Taxonomy (NCBI): domain Eukaryota; kingdom Metazoa; phylum Chordata; order Ceratodontiformes; family Protopteridae; genus Protopterus; species Protopterus annectens. Next base: position 448,767,028 of record NC_056744.1, on the reverse strand, counting down.
ACTGCATATTAGAAGGTTACAGTGGTACATCAACCAGCACTCCCATCCTCTGGAGGACCTATTCCCATTTTATTTGGTATAAAAGAAGAGCTATATATAGTGGGGAGAATCAATTGCATTTCAACTTTGAGGTACCTTTCATACTGGACCAGGGCACTAAGACCCTCACCATAGACTCCTCACGCACTGCATAGGAAGCACATGTGGAGACTTGGGAGCATAGGACACTTGGGCACGAGGACATAACAATCAAGCATATAAATGCAAAGAAAGAGTTGGCAAATGTTCTAGATTCAAACAGATTTGGACAGATGGGGTCTTGCTTGTCCTTATGGATAATACTACTATGGTGTGGATCATGAACAAGTGGGAGGGGATTCATTTGCACATCCTGTATAGACTGGCAGAGCTGGACTGAAAAATTTGATTAACCTGGAGTCAGCCATGACTGCTAGGGCATCCTACACCCCATCTCTGGAGAATATCTTAGCAGATAGGATAATCATGTCACAGTCAGACCCTTATTAATGTTAAACAAGGATGTGTTTCTGGATTCGGCCCATAGGTGGGATGCGTTAGAAGCAGACATTTTTTTTTCTCCAGAAAACAGGCAACTCTGAAAACTTTTACTGGATGAAAGGAGCCTAGACGATAGATGCTTTATCCATAACTTCTGCAGGTCCCTCTGCTTTCTTTCCCGTACCTTGGATTCCCGGGTATTGCAATAGATCGAGGAGAGTCCAAAAATTCTAATGGTAGCCCTTTTTTGACCCAGGCAACACCAGCTGTGTCAAGCAAAGTCAAAACCAGTACTGTTACCTGAGTGAGTGAACGTTTTGACTCAAAAAGAAAAAAAATGAAATTTTACTGGTCCCTGACCAGAGCACTCTAAGGCTAACAAACTATAATGATGTAGTGCTCTTTCTCCTAGGCACATTGTCAGTGAATGTGATGGATATTATGAGAGAGAATAAGAAATCCGATACAAGGAAGTTGCACCAAGCAAAGTGGAAAAGTCTCCTTTTGGTGCCTTGGAAAACTGTCTTATGCATCTTTGAAGGTACATATTTCAACTATATCAGCTTGTCGGCCTCCAGACCCCCACCCTGTACTCTCCATTACTAGATAAGCAGTTACTGAAGGGGTACTTTACCTCTGATTACCCAAAAGGGACATTACTGCATAATGGGACCCAAATTATGCATTGTAAAACCTCATTCTGGCACCCATTGAATGAGCTACTTACATTCTCCGGTATCTTTTTCTGGAATATGATTTTTTTTTTTTGGCTATTACTTCTGCTAGAAGAATCTCATGAGTTATAAGCCTCCGTGTGCAAAGAATTCCTTTTTATTTTTTCAGAAACATAGGGTCACTGTACATAGTAACCTTGCTTTCTTCACTAAGTTGGTGACAGAACTTTCTTTGATTCAGGCTGTTCACCATCTTGTTATCTTCCCGAAACACAAAAATAAAGAGGAAAGAACCTTATATTGTTTGAATGTATGTAGACAACTGAGATTTCATATGGACAGAAGTAAAGGACTCAGAATCAGATTGATTGTTTCTGTATAAGAGGTAGGTAGAAAAGTCTGTGTTAATAAACATATCTTCTCAAAATGGCTTGCTCACTGTATACATTTTTGCTTCTGCTTCCACAGAAAACCTATAACAGGCCATGTTGTAGCCTTTTGTTGAAGGTGAGGGGTCTGTACCAACTTCATTTTGGAAGCAGAAGCTTGGTCTTCTGTCCCCACCTTCTCCAAACATTATAGTTTATGGTTTGTATCCAGTTCCAGGGCAGTCTTTGCCATGGCCACCTACCAGAGTCAGCTCCCATGGTAAACCATTCGGTGCCAGCTGCCCTCTAGTCTTTATGCTCTCAGAGTCTTTCAAGACATGATCATTGCAACAGTGAATATTGTGATGAACGTACTGCAGTTTTGTAAGAAACTTCACATAATTGTAGATGTTTGAATGTGTTCATTGTTGCAGCTCCCCATTTGCTCCAACTGTCCAACATGAGTTGGAGTAGGTGTTTTGTTCACTTTATCACCTCACCGCCCCTTTCTTCTATCACCAGGCACCCTAGTTTATTTTATCCTGCCTAAAGTACTGGGAGGTGTACTGGTGCCCCTAGGCGGGCATTTTCCCAATGTGAGTGTTATCCAGGGTTCCACTAGTCTTCTGGTGCCTAGGACAAGCTGTTTGTCCATCCAGGATAAGAAAGATCATAGATGGCATAGTCTGCACCCCCCCCCCAATAACACTGATATCCTGATGGCCAGGTGGGAGTCTGGAAGTTGTGCCAGTCATCAGACTCCAGGCATGAATCCCAGAAGTGGTGACTGCAACAGTGAATATATGCAGACATCTGGTAATGATGAACTCATACTTCAGTTGTACTTTCTTCTTTATAAATCTTGCTATAATAACCTTTCTAGAGGCATAGTTATATCACATGCTTAGCCGGTACAGACTTTGCCAAAATACTGCTTTTATTCCTAGGAGTCTATGTAATATCTGTTTTCTGGCTTTGGCTTTTGCATATTTGCTCTGTTTATTCTGTATCTGGTTACAAGCTATCTAATGCAAGAATATGATCCCACATATTTCAGATTTTTTTCACTCTTATTTTAAGATTAAGTATTTAAATTGAAATGCTGCTGCCTGAATCTGCTTAGTTGTATCGGTCTCTTGTCCTGCTCTTCTTGTGTCTGACCCCATAGTAAGACAAAATAATTTCTGCTTACAAAACATTTCAGTTATACATGCAGCAACTCGTTTGCTATTAATGAAATATGAAATGAAATCTGTGTTTTTGTAATGGCATATTAACTAAACACAATTTGAAGTTTTCTTCATCTGCCTTTGTCTGTCAAAATCCCTGGTTTGTGTATAGTACTGAAAAGAACTTGGCTTTTGTTGAGACCACTTCATCTGAGCCCAACGGATCATTCTCAATTTAATCACTTTATTCAGATCTTGCAGATCAATGCACGTGTGAATGTTTTGCTTCTCAACAACTACTTTTCACCTCTTTTTTGTTTCTGATTGTTTTTTAATCACGCCTACATTTTCCATTCACATCTGTTTCCTCATGCTGTGTTCCCAAGAGCTACATATGTTTTTGAAGAATGTGTCATTAATATTTCATAAAAATTTATTTTTGTCTTGAGATTTTCTTCCCAGACTTCCTAATCCTGTAAGCAAAACAGAGTAGTCACACAACTGCATCATTGTTATGGCTGTGCACAGTGTCTGAGATGACTGTTGCTTTTTCTATTTCATATTTTGAGTTTGTTTTACCATTTTTAGCCTCTAACCAGTTAAACAACAAAGATAATTAGGGCAGTTTGCTTAAGTGCCATGTTTTGAAAAATGAGTGTGCACTTATTTTTGTGTTCACGTCAGGTGCTTTTGACCTGTTGGCTTTACCTGGTGCGCACACTTCTTTTTGCTGTGATTTTTATCTCCAATATTAACACTGTGCATCTGTGTCTGGTTTAATTTCCTCCATCCACCCATCTAATTTCCAGTGAAATTTATTATTTACAGGGTCATACAGTTTGACCTTAATTCTCAGCATTTTGTCAACAGGATAACTTGCAATGTTTCAAACCTTTGCAGAATTTAAAACAAAAAAGACTTTTGAGTCCTGGAAGAGCACACCCTGGCACCATGCTTAGACTTCATTTCATTTATCGCTTTTGCGACTATATTCCCAGAATTGCATTCTTTTTGTGGTGTTTATTGTCCATTAAATTTTAATAATTAAAATTTCCTAAAACATGTTATCTTATTTCATTCTTAACACTTGTACATAGACAACTTTGTTTTCTCCCAGCTGCACTTATGTAATTCCAGGTTATTTTGCCTCAGCAGTTTAAATGTGCTTGCTGTGGTACACCTTTGGTTTCCTGATGATGAGATAGACCAGGAATTCTGATCCCACCCTCAGTGGAATTATAGTGTACTACCAGTCTAAAGAGCAAAGTGTTGTTATAGGTTCATAGTAAGTATAGGCTAGATGCCCTTGTGGGCCATTTTAACCCTTCCATTTTTTTGTGCTCAAAATAACCTATCGCATTTTGTTTTCTATTTGCCTTCCCCAGCCCATTGTCCATAATTATATATATTACTTCTAATGCGAATAACTGGGATCTTACCATAGATAATTTGAGGGGACCCATGCATGAGATAAAGCATTTGGGAGCTGCATCTGTCCATTAGTAGTACAGGAGGCAGTCCTGGGGTAAATTTTCTGTTTTTCATCCATGGATCTAAGTTTTGCTTGGAAATGGACAGGGATGAACTTTGTTTTATGTCCCATAGAAGCAGTATCCTCTGTGAAATATACCTGTCCCTCCAAACCATGCTTATTGATGTTACAGAAGAAATTTTGATCCCTATACCGAGTAGTTCTGATGCCATTTGACTTGCAGTACCTCCATCAGTAATGTATTTGAAAGATGCCTTGTATGCCAGATACAGGTTACCTCTTAGTAGTCTGTAGGATATCGAGTATAGCGACAGGGCTTTGAGTTGGTCCATGTAGGACATGTTGTTTAGCCCTTGTATCCTTTACTAAGGTATCTCTGTGGGAATTCAGTTGTTGCATGTGTCTGGGCAGATGCATGCCAAAGAGGACATTTTATTCAGTGATTGACATCATGAGGTCTGATTAAAGGGGAACAATGACACCCCTATATCTAGACACAATCACTTTGTTTATAAGCTGTGCAGTATAGAAAAACTTTCTTTGTTGGTCAGTAGTTAGGTCACTGTCCACATAAGTTCCCAAATAACTGGGTCAACTCTCAGGGGTGTATTGTCATGTGGTAGTTCCCTGTGATAGAAGACTTCCCAAAGGGTACAGTAATTCGGTTTTTCACATTTTAGTTTCCGACCATTATTTATTTGAGACGCACCTTTCTGCAGGATGGCAAAGTCATTTGGGGATTCAGTGACTGCTCCTAGCTTGCACTCCTCTGCAAACTTAGTCAGCTAGAGCCCTTTGGTACTGGCTTTTACTTCAGAAAAGTGGATGCCAAACAGGAGAGGCCCCCAGCACAGAACCCTGGGGACTCCACTGGTAACTAGTCTCTTTGTGGAGGTGACTTCCCCTGTTTTGATTGTCTGTATCCTGTGTGTGAGCCAGTTGGCAATCCAGTGGTTAACATATAGGGGGTTATTACCAGTTTATTTAACTTTTCTACTATGCCTGAGTGGGGAATTATGCCATAAGCTTTGGCCAGGTTGAGGTTTGTGGTGCGTGCCATTTTCCCTTTTTCCATTGCTTTGGTGCCGTTTTCAAAAAATCCACCAGGTTGAATAAGCATGACCTGCCATTGATGAATCCAACCTGAGATGCTTCTAGTGTTTGGAGGTTCCCTATGTCTTGACTGATTAATTCCATGAGATGTCTTTCCATGGCTTTGCATATGAGACTGGTCAGATTTATGAGTCTTTAACTCCTGGGCTTGTGAAAGGTCCTCCCTTATGCTGGGGATTGACTGTGGCTGTTCTCCATTCGTTTGGTACAAAATCTGTATGGAGACTGAGATTGAACATTGTTGTTAGGAGTGTGGCTAAGTCATGCTTCATTCTATTTAAGATGTATCTAGATATGTTGCCAGGACCCAGTGATGCAGTATTATTAGCTTCTGATGGCACTTTTAGGACTTGGTCTTGTGTGTAACTGGAGGTGAGCCAGTTTCAGGTATATCTTGATGGACATACGAAGGGGAGAGAGGGGTAAAGTTGGAGCTTAATTTATTGACCAGTAGGGGAGAGAGGGGTAAAGTTGGAGCTTAATTTATTGACCAGTAGGTTGGCTATATCTTCAGGCTCAGTGTGGGTAACATTGTTCAGAATCAGCTCAACGCATTGCTGCATTGTGCATTTGAAATTACAAACATAACTAAAAAAAAAATGCTTTGTGATTATCTTTGGATTGGGTAGCTGTTTTAGCCTCAAACTTGGCTTTGGTGGATTTTATTAACCTCCTGAGTAGGTTGTTTATTTTGGTGACAAAGGCTCTAACATTCTGGGAATTGTTCTTATTTTTGGTCAAAATTCTTTTCCTTTCATTATAAACCTTGTTGATGTTATGGTTCCACCATACTGGTTTCTTTCTGGGATTTGCCTGCACTTATTCCTACGGGGTATATCTGCAGCTGTTTACATGCAGGTAGTTTGGTGGTGTACATTTCTGCATATTCAGTGGAGTTATCTGGATTTGCTGGGGATTTGAAGGTTGCCAATATATCACTTAGGAGTAAGTTAGTTTGTCTTAACTCATTCATTCCAGTGGAGCTCAGGAAGTTTGCATTGCAACTTCCAATGGGCAGAGGCTAAGCCTTTTGACAGAATCAAATTACGTTGTCACATTTCAAACAAATGTTCATATCTCTGGAACCATATGGGTTATGAAAGAAGTATAAATGGCAAACTCTTCAGTACAAAGTATTTTACAGTAGTAGTATTCTTTAGGTTCTACGTCTTAAACAGAGTTTTATAAGTCACAGTAAACACAGTAAGAAGACAAAATGGAAAAAGCTTATTTGATCTCCCACAGATAATCCAACAGGTCACAGTAAACACAGACTTCCGCGGTGGTGCAGCGGTAGCGTTGTTGCCTCACAGCAAGAGGTTCTCCCATTCGATTCTCGGCTTGGGTTGGGAGTGCCTTCTGTGTGGAGTCTGCATGTCCTCCCCGCAGTCCAGTGGATGTTCGAAAGACATGCATTGAATGGGCATGCCTTCGTTGAAGGTTGGGCGTCGGGCTGGCAACTCGACACCATAAAAACCAACTGCCAATCATTAGCAGACAGTAGTTCCGCTGTGGCGACCCCTAACCGGGAAAAGCCGAAAGACAAACAACAACAGTAAACACAGTATTACATTTATAATATTTTGTAAACAACTTACAATATCTCATCAACCACTCAAGTTACACACATACTGTCAGCAGCATTTTATTCATCTATCTGAGAGCTTTCATACAAGGCTAAGGAGTTCTGTCTATGTTACTTGGTTGTTGAGATATTTAGAAAAGTGTGAATTATATCTATATAAATTAATATCATAAAAACAACAGTTGATATCAATTTACCTACGCTAGACAGAGTTCAAATATTAATGCAGTTGAGTTTGCCATTGTGTTAGCTTTAAGACGAAATCTTTTAAAACGTTGAACATGGTTTTGGAATTATTGATGCAAATGTGAACAAGCAATATTTGACACCTAGAGGTGTTAGTAGGAGGTAACTGCAGATGCACCTGGAGACGTCACTCAGATGTAATGAAAAGAAAATGTTCATCATGTTTCACTGTTGCAGTCATTACTCTTGGGTTATCCTGCTGGCAGGCTACCCGCAGTCAGCCAGAATTCCAAAGTCTAGGTCCGGCATCGGTTGCTGTCGCCTCTTCCCTGTCGTCAGTGCGTCAGGGGTATAAAAGATGCAACCAACGCCATTTTCTTCAGTCTTTTTTGCCGCGCGGTGACCGAAGCAAAAGCAGTTTGCAAGTGCCGGTCGGCCGACTCCTGAGATTTTCAAAGTTGAATTTCAGCACCGAAGTCTTCATTAAAGCTAAGTACCCCGTTGGGGAAACTTTTTTCTTGCTCTAGACCGATGTCAGAAAAAGTTAACAATTGTATTTCTTGTGGGAAGCAAATACCTCATAAGGATTTTCACTCTTACTGTATTCCTTGCCTAGGCCCTGATCACAACGTTGCTAGCTGTCGGTTTTGTGCTAGATTCAACCAACGCACTATCAAGCGTTGTTTCGATTTTGCTTTTCATTACTTTGGCCGAAGATTTAATTATATAATGCCGGCGGAACAGTCGAAAACCGGAGTTTACAAAAAACGCAAGGACAACGATAGGCATCCGAGGTCCAAAACCGACGACGAAGCCTCTTCTAGGCCAGTTGCCAGTTCGCCTGTTCTCAGTGAGGCACTTTCACAGCCCCTGGTGCCCGCTACCTCAGAGCCACAGGCCGCTACCGACTCCCATGTGGAGCCGACCGGGCCTCTGGATACTCAAGGTATTGGACACTCGGAAATCAATCCCTCAGATGGGTCCGGAGCCGCTGAGCAGGCATCGGCTTCTGAGGGTGTCTTCAGAACTACTCAGCTATATATCAAGCCAGCCTCAGCTTCAAAGGCAAAGACTAAAGCAGCTCTAAAGACAAAGAAACAAGTACAGCATTCTCCTATTCAGAGTTCCATGCCTAAAAAACAGATGCTCAAAATGGCCGAAGACCTAATTACTTTGATCAGGGGCTCCCATCCCCCTCCTGATAAGAGGCCTAGGCAAGAGACAGAGTATGATTCTTCTGATCAGGTTATCTATTTCCTCTGATTCCTCTTCTGAACAGGATTTCTCCATGCTTCCCTATGAGGATTCTGATGCTGAAGAATCCATTCCTTCAGCCTCTCCTCCTGAGGACTATTCTTTTGGGGAAACACTGCATACTATGAGGGAGCATTTCCACTGGGAGAGCCAAGATTATTCTGAGTCTAAGAAAAGGCTCAGAGACTTCCTGCTTCTTCCTCAGCATAGACCCCTTGCCATTCCTCCTGTTTTAGACATTGTAGATGATGTATTTTCAGAGTCCGGACTATCCCCTGACTCTTTACCCCCTGCACCTGCTAAGCCAGACAGATACTACAGGGTCCCGGATTCTCATAAATTCCTATACGAAAACCCCGCTGCTGACCCAGAAACTATATCTCAGGGTCCCAAGGGGGTTAAGGCTTCCACTGCAAAAAACCCTGTCCCCTCTGATAGGGATTCTAGGGCTCTAGACAGATGGGGGGAAAAGTATACACTTCTGCCACTCTGGCTGTAAGGGCTTTAAATTGTCAATTTCATATGCTTAAATATCAGCAATATTTAATGTCACAACTTAATCAAAAAATGTTGACAAATACTGAATGTTCAGAGAAGAAGGAATTGTAGGATTTTATTGCATGCAACTGAACAAGTGGGAAAGCATACTTTGCAATGTGGGTATGATTCACTGGAGGCCTCTTGCAGGGCCACTGTTACAGGTTCTGTTATTAGAAGGCATGCTTGGTTAAAGGAACAAAATCTGCCTGATCATGTTAAAGCAAAATTATTAGATGCACCATTACAGCATGATACTTTGGTACTAAAGCAGAAGAGGTGTTGAAAAAAATGGAGGATAAAGCAAAATCCATGCAAACAGTCAAGGATTTCTTACAGGTACAGCCACCCAGGTTTAGCAGGAACTGGCCTTCTAAAAATTGGTCCTTTCCAGTCTCAGACAGACCACAAAGCAGCAGATGTTCATCGTGTTACACTGCTGCAGTCATTACACTTGGGTTATCCTGCCGTCAGATGGTCCCGCAGTCGGCCAGAGTTTCAAAGTCTTGGTCCGGCGTCGGTTGCTGTCGCTTCTTCCCTGACGTCAGTACGCCAGGGGTATATAAGATGCATCCAACACCATTTTCTTCAGTCTTTCTTGCCGCATGGTGCCCGAAGCAGAAGCAGTTCGCAAGTGCCGGTCGGCCGACTCCTGAGATTTTTGAAGTCGAATTTCAGATCCGAAGTCTTCAATAAAGCTAAGTACCCCGTTGGGGAAACTTTTTTCGTGCCTCAGACCGATGTCAGAAAAAGTTAATAATTGTAAAAAAACGTATATAAGCACAAACTGGTAAATGACGACCAGGAAGTTCCACGGTCTGAGTAAACTACAGCAATAGCACGTACCTCCTTGTCAAAAAATAACTAGTTTTCAAAAAATAACTGTTTCTTCGCCTGCCATTATTATTATTAGTCCTTATTATTCTGAAGAAGTTCGTCTTGGCGGATGAAACCCGGGTAAATTCTGTTGGATTGTTTATTTTTCAAGAATAAATTCCATTATTGCTTTCGGAGTTTTTTCTTCATATTTTTCAGCGTTGCAAAAGTTAATAATTGTATTTCTTGTGGGAAGCAAATACCTCATAAGGTATTCCATGCCCAGGCCCAGATCACGACGTCACTAGTTGTCGGTTTTGTGCTAGATTTAACAAACGCACTATAAAAAGACGTTTTGATTTTGCTTTGCACTACTTTGTCGGATCAACCGACGACCTAAATTCCGAAAAAAACGCGAAGACAAGGATAAAGACAGGCATCCAAAGCCCAAAACCAAAGACGAAACCTCTTCTAGGCCAGTCGCCGGTTCTCAGTGAGGCGCTTTCGCAGCCCCTGACACCCACTGTCTCAGAGCCACAGGCCACTTCAGACTCCCACGTGGAGACAACTAGGCCTCTGGAAACTCAAGGTATTGGGCCTACAGAAACTAATCCCTCAGATGGGTCCTGAGCCGCTGAGCAGGCATCGGCTTCTGAGGGTGTTTTCAGACCTTCACAACTTACCATTAAAACAACAGCCAAGACAAAGGTACCATTAAAGACAAAGAAGCAAGTACAGCATTCTCCTGGGCAGTCCTCCATGCCTAAGAAACAGATGCTTAAAATGGCTGAAGACCTCATTTCTCTAATCGGGGGTTCCCATCCCCCTCCTGAGAAAAGGCCTAGGCAGGATACAGACTAGGATTCCTCTGATCAGGTTTCCATTTCCTCTGATTCCTCTTCAGACCAGGGATACTCTGTACCCCCCTATGAGGACGCTGATGCTGAAGAATCTATCCCTTCAGTCTCTCCTCCTGAGGATTATTCTTTTGGGGAAACTTTACATACCATGAGGGAGCATTTCCATTGGGAAAGTCAGGATTACTCAGAATCCAAGAAAAGGCTCAGGGATTTCTTTTTATTGCCTCAGCACAGGCCCCTGGCTATTCCGCCTGTGCTAGATATTGTGGATGATGTGTTCTCTGAATCCAGCTTATCTCCTGATTCTTTGCCCCGTGCTCCAGCCAAGCCAGATAGGTATTATAGAGTCCCTGACTCTCACAAGTTTCTTTACAAAAACCCTTCTGCTGATCCAGAAACTATTTCCCTGGGTCCAAAAGGGGTTAAGGCTTCCATTGCGAAAAATCCAGTACCCACTGACAGAGATTCCAGAGCTTTGGATAGATGGGGGAAGAAAGTATACACTTCTGGAACTTTAGCAGTAAGAGCTTTAAATTGCCAGTTTCACATGCTTAAGTACCAACAATATTTAATGGCTCAGTTAAAAGAGAAAATGCTTGCAAGCTCAGAAGCTCCTGATTGTAAAGAAATGCAGGATTTATTGCATGCATTTGAACAGGTGGGAAAACATACTCTGCAGTGTGGTTTTGATTCTTAGAGGCCTCTTGTAGAGCCGTAGTTACAGGTTCTGTGATTCGAAGACATGCTTGGTTAAAAGAACAGAGTTTACCTGATCATGTTAAGGCAAAATTATTGGATGCTCCTTTACAGCATGATACCTTGTTTGGTGTTAAAGAAAATGGAGGATGAAGCTAAATCAATGCAAACAGTCAAAGATTTCTTACAGGTACAGCCACCTCGGTTTAGCAGAAATTGGCCAACAAAGAATTGGTCCTTTCCCGTGTCAGACCACAGAGAGGCAGATACAGACGCCCAAGAGGCAGATCTCAACCCCCAGGCGCAAACAGACAATGACAGTGGGGCACCTCAACCCCAAAAGGAGGTGAGGACAAGTCTCAACCTTACAGGAAACAGTCACAATGACTTTCCCCTTCGTACGCCAAGCACGTCCCTTTTGGAAGCCCCTTTAGGGGGAAAACTAGCACTTTTTTCTCAAAACTGGCAAACAATCACCCAAGACAAATGGGTTCTGAATATTGTGTCTCAGGGTTACAGGTTCCACTTTCATACTTTACCAAGGCTAAAAGGAATGCCAGACCTGGCACAAAAACAAATTTCAGCCCTCATGGACATGAGAGCTATTCAAAAAGTACCACAACAGGAACAAGGACAATGATTTTACTCAAGACTCTTCCTTGTCCCCAGAAAGGGCAAGGCCTGGAGACCCATACTAGACCTTTCAGTTCTGAATACTTACCTGGATATTCCGAAATTCAAAATGTTGACATTACAGCAGCTTCTACCCATGCTGGGCAAGAAGGCTTGGCTTGTTACTCTGGACCTCAAAGAGGCATACCTGCATGTCCCTATCAGACAAAATTGCAGAAGGTACCTCAGAGTCAAAGCTGGTACAGTGCACTACCAATTCTCTGCACTGCCCTTTGGCTTATCTACTGCGCCCAGGGTCTTCACAAAGTGCCTGGCACCAGTAATTGCATTTTGCAGACAAAAAGGAATTCAAATATATCCATGCCTGGACGACTGCCTCATTCAAGCAGAGACAAAGGACATTCTTCTACAGCATCTGGCGTTTGTAAAAAGGTTGCTAATTTTTCTAGGTTACACAGTAAACGAAAATAAGTCAAAACTAGTGCCCTCACAACAGATTATATTCCTGGGTGCCAGCTTAAATACAACGGCCCAGATGGCTTACCTCACGCCAGACAGACAAGTTCAACTAACTCAATATTTTCAATTACTGGCAAAAAAGTCCCATCTCCCTGCAAGAAAAATTCTGCAGGCCCTGGGACTCCTGGCATCCTGCATACTACTAATACCATATGCCAGACTGCATATGAGGAAATTACAATGGTACCTAAAAAGTGTTTGGACTCAATACTCTCACAGTTTAGAAGCAGTAATACCAATTCCCAATACATATTCCCTGCCTACAACAGGAGTTTCGATGGTGGGCACAGGCATGTCACCTAAACAAGGGTCAGCCTTTTAACCAACCCACAGCCAGGCAAACTCTAACAACAGATGCTTCGGATTATGCCTGGGGAGCACACATGGCAGGAAAATGCATTCAGGACAAGTGGACCACAGACCAGATGCATCTTCACATCAATCAAAAAGAGATGTTGGCTGTTCAAAATGCCCTAACAGCTTTCAAGGACCTTCTGTATCCAGGGCAATTATTACTAAAGTCAGACAACACCACAGTAATGTGGTACATAAACAAGCAAGGGGGCACTCATTTTTATCCCCTATGCAGGCAAGCCATGACCTTGTGGAACACAGATCTAACGTATCAAGTTCACCTGCAAGTACAATTCCTGCCAGGAAAGAAAAATACTCTGGCAGACGATCTAAGCAGAAATATCATGGACCCTCACGAATGGAAATTGAATCCACAAATCTTCAGCATGGTAATGCAAAAATGGGGATGCCCAGACATAGATCTTTTTGCCTCCCCACTGAATTGCCAACTACAAAAATTCTGCACAAGGACTTATCACAAACAAGCATGGAAAGTGGATGCTGTTTTGTTCAGCTGGAAAAACCTAAAAGTTTATGCCTTCCCGCCACTGCCTCTCCTTTCAAAGGTGCTCCTAAAAGCCAGACAAGAAAAACCACAGATAATCCTGATTGCTCCAGACTGGCCATGCCAGCACTGGTACCCTATCTTAAGGAACTTGGCTCAAGGCCCACCATGGATTTTCCCTCAAATTCCACACCTTCTGACTCAACAAAACAATCAGATCCTGCACGGTCAGCTCAAAACCCTAAACCTGGCTGCATGGCAGATACATTAGTCAAACAGGCAACACCTCTCTCTAAAGCCGTTATGGGTGTCATTTTGGAGGCCAGGAGGGCTAGCACCAGGAAAGCTTACTCAGAAAAATGGAAGAGATTCTACGCCTGGAACCAGGCTCAAAGCCTTGACCCTCTTGTTCCAAACATTCCTAAGATTTTACAATACTTAACTGAGATGCTGGACAGAGGCCTATCCTTCTCATCAATTAAGATCCACGCCTCTGCCATTTCAGCACATTACAACACGGATCCTCCTTTATTCTCTCATCCCTTGCTAAAGCAGTACCTCAGAGGGGCTAAAAACATAAGACCGCCCCGGAGAGCACCAACACCAACTTGGGACCTCAATTTCGTTTTGGAAAAACTGACCCTACCACCTTTTGAGCCAGCCAATACAGCCGATGTAAAATTTTTATCATGGAAAACAGCTCTGTTCCTGGCAGTAACTTCAGCACGAAGAGTCTCAGAGCTACAGGCATTAATGGCAGTGGAACCTTTTATAATTTTTCATCAGGACAGGTTTTCTTTAAGGACAAATCCTTTCTTTATGCCAAAGGTGGTATCTAGTGTGGCTCTTAACCAAACCATCCATTTGCCAACTTTTTATCCAAACCCCCAGAATAAAGGGGAGAAACTTCTGCATTCTTTGGACATAGACAGGCAGCTACGCTTCTACTTGGACAAAACAAAAGCTTTCAGGAAAACTGAGCAACTGTTTGTAGCATATGCTGCAGGATCACAGGACAAGGCTATCTCAAAGCAGACTATATCCAAATGGATAGGACACTATATTCGTTACTGCTACACACAGCATGGAAAATCAGTCCCAAATAACATTAGGCCACATTCCACCAGGGCAACAGCCACTTCAACAGCCTTTCTCAGAGGAGTACCTACCAAGGAAATTTTGGTGGCTGCAACTTGGAGTTCAGTGCACACCTTTACCAAGCATTACCACCTGCCTCTTTGCTCTAAATCCAGAACAGGATTTGCCACTGCAGTTCTGCAGGGCCTCATAGCCAATCCTAACTCTTTATAGACCAGCCACCCAACCTTGGCTTTGGGATTCTACCCAAGTGTAATGACTGCAGCAGTGTAACACGATGAACATAGTACAGTTTTGTACCTACCATAAATGTAGATGTTCGAGTGTTCACACTGCTGCAGTCCAGGTTACCCTCCCTCCATCCCCTCTGAACTAGCTGGACTTATCTATACCTTTCTATCCTATACAACCTTTGTGGTGTATTTGCTTGTAACTGAAGGTATTGTTTTTATTTTATATGTATATTTTTTATTAGCAATATGTATTGCCTACCTACTTGGGGGGACCTGACATCTGGGGCAAGAAAAACTGAAGAAAATGGCATTGGATGCATCTTATATACCCCTGGTGCACTGATGTCAGGGAAGAAGCGACAGCAACCGACGCCGGACCAAGACTTTGGAACTCTGGCCGACTGCGGGACCGCCTGACGGCAGGATAACCCAAGTGTAATGACTGCAGCAGTTTGAACACTCTAACATCTACATTTGTGGTAGGTACAAAACTGTACTATACAGCCGTCCCAGAGGCAGATCTCAGCCCCAAGGCTCATACAGGCCTAAACAATGGGGTGCTCCTTCCTCCAAAAGAGGAGAAGACAAATCACAGCCTTACAGGAAACAGTCCCAATGACTTTCCTCTACCAGTTCCAAGCAGTTTCCTTTTGACAGACCCTTGGGGGGAAAACTAGCACTTTTTTCATCAAATTGGCAAATGATTACCCAAGACAAATGGGTTATGAACATAGTGTCCCAAGGCTACAGGTTCCATTTTCACACCCTTCCAAGGTCAAAGGGCATGCCAGACCTGCCACACAATCAATGGGCAGAGGCACAAAAACAAATTACAGCCCTCCAAGACATGAGGGCCATTCAGCAAGTACCACAACAAGAGCAGAGCAAGGATTTTACTCCAGACTTTTTCTAGTACCCAGGAAGGACAAAACCTGGAGACCAATTCTGGACCTATCTATACTAAATACTTTTCTGGAAGTTCCAAAATTCAAGATGTTGACTCTTCAGCAGCTACTGCCCATGCTGGGCAAGAGGGCTTGGCTAGTAACTTTGTACCTAAAAGAGGCATACCTGCATGTCCCAATCAGACCATCTTGCAGAAGATACCTCAGATTCATAGCTGGCTCAATGCATTACCAATTCTCTGCACTGCCCTTTGGCTTATCTACTGCGCCCAGGGTCTTTACAAAATGCCTGGCACCAGTAATTGCGTTTTGCAGGCAAAAAGGAATTCAAATTTATCCTTACTTGGACGATTGCCTAATTCAAGCAGAGAACAAAGACACTTCTAAAGCATCTGGCGTTTGTAAAAAGATTACTAATTGGCCTAGGGTACACAGTAAACGAAAAGAAATCAAAACTAGTACCCTCTCAAGAGATAATATTCCTGGGCGCAAGCTTAAATACAACTGCCTAGATGGCTTATCTGACGCCAGACAAACAAAAACAACTGACTACTTACTTCAAGAAATTGGCAACAAAAACCCACTTATCTGCAAGGAAAATCCTGCAGGCCTTGGGTTTCATGGCATCCTGCATTCTACTAATTCCATATGCCAGACTGCATATGAGGAAACTACAATGGTATCTGAAAAGTGTTTGGACTCAGCATTGCCACAGCCTGGAGACAGTAATTGCACTCATTCCCTGCCTACAACAGGAGTTATATGGTGGGCAGAAGCCTGTCACCACAACAAGGGTCTGCCATTCAGTTTACCCACAGCCAGACAAACACTGACAACGGGTGCATCAGATTATGCCTGGGGGGGCCCATATGGCAGGAAAATGTATTCAGGGCACATGGCCTGCAAACCAGATGCATCTTCACATCAATCAAAAAGAGATGCTAGCTGTTCAAAATGCCCTGACAGCTTTCAAGGACCTGCTTCATTCAGGACAATTACTGATAAAGACAGACAACACTACGGTCATGTGGTACATAAACAAGCAGGGAGTTACTCATTCCTACCCCCTCTGCAGACAAGCAATGACATTATGGGACACAGCATTGGCCTTTCAAGTTCACCTGCAAGCACAATTCCTGCCAGGAAAAACAAATACTCTGGCAGACGAACTAAGCAGAAACCTCATGGATGCCCACGAATGGAAACTGGATCCACAAGTCTTCAGGATGATAATAAGGAAATGGGGATGCCCAGACGTAGATATATTTGCCTCCCCTCACAACTGTCAATTGCAGAGATTTTGCACAAGGGTTTACCACAAGCAAGCATGGAAAGTGGATGCCCTATCATTCAGCTGGAAAAATCTAACAGTATATGCTTTTCCACCACTACCTCTCCTCCCCAGAGGACTCCTAAAGGTCAGACAAGAGAAAAAAATTATTCTGATTGCACCAGACTGGCCACGCCAGCACTGGTACCCAATCCTGAAGAGCTTGTCTCAAGGTCCAGCATGGATATTGCCTCAAACTTCTCACTTGCTGACCCAACAAAACAATCAGATCCTGCACAGCCAACTCAGGACCTTAAATCTGGCAGCATGGCGGATAATGTAGCCATTCTGAACACTCCTCTTTCAAAAGCTGTTATGGATGTTATCTTGGAGGCCAGGAGGCCCAGTATCAGAAAGTCTTATGCAGAAAAATGGAAGAGATTCTGTGCTTGGAACCAGGAACAAGGCATTGACATGACTGTACCAAACATTCCTCAGATTTTACAATACCTGACTGAAATGCTGAACAAAGGCCTTTCTTTCTCATCAATTAAGATTCATGCCTCTGCCATTTGTGCACATTACAATACGGAACCACCTGTCTTTTCTCACCCTTTAATAAGGCAGTACCTCAGAGGGGCCAAAAATATTAGGCCTCCAAGGAGAGCACCAGTTCCGGCCTGGGACCTCAATTTTGTTTTGGAAAAACTCACACTGCCTCGTTTAGAGCCAGCATCAACAGCGGATATTAAATTCTTATCCTGGAAAACAGCTCTGCTCCTAGTCATTACCTCTGCAAGGCGAGTCTCGGAGTTACAAGCACTCATGGCTGTGGAACCTTTCATCCAGACAGGGTTTCTGTGAGGACAAACCCTACGGTGGTGTCCAGTGAGTCCAAATGCCTATGGTGGTGTCCAGTGTGGCCCTCAATCAAACCATTCACTTGCCTACCTTTTACCCAAATCCACAGAACAAGGGTGAGAAAGTTCTGCATTCTTTGGATATATACAGGCAGTTATGTTTCTACTTGGACAGAACTAAAGCTTTCAGAAAGACTGAGCAACTTCTAGTGTTATATGCTGTAGGATCACAAGGAAAGGCTATCTCAAAACAGACCATTTCTAAATGGATAGGCCATTGCATCCATTTCTACTATTCTCAACATGGCCCACCAGTGCCTAAGGGCATTAGGCCTCATTCCACCAGAGCAGCAGCCACTTCAGCAGCCTTCCTCAGGGGAGTACCAACCAAAGAAATCTTAGAGGCTGCAACTTGGAGTTCAGTGCACACCTTTACAAAGCACTACCACTTGCCTCTCTACTCTAAGTCCAGAGCAGGCTTTGCTACTGCAGTTCTGCAGGGCCTCATAGCCTCTCCTAATCCTATTTAGCCCAGCCACCCTTCCTCAGCTTTGGGATTCATCCCAGGAGTAATGACTGCAACTGTGAAACACGATGAACATAGTACAGTTGTGTACCTAGCATAAATGTAGATGTTCGAGTGTATTCACTGTTGCAGTCCAGGTTACCCACCCACCTTCCCCCTTCACTTTGCTGGGACTTATCTGCACTTCTCTATCCTATACAACCTTTTTGGTGTATTTGCTTGTAGATGAAGGAAATGTTATTTTTGTGCATGCATTTCTTATTGATATATTTTTCAGCCTACCTATTTGGGACACCTGACATCTGGGGCAAGAAAAACTGAAGAAAATGGCGTCAGTTGCATCTTTTATACCCCTGGCGCACTGTCAGGGAAGAGGCGACAGCAACCAACGCCGGACCTAGACTTTGGAATTCTGGCCGACTGCGGGTAGCCTGCCAGCAGGATAACCCAAAAGTAATGACTGCAACAGTGAATACACTCTGACATCTACATTTATGGTAGGTACACAAAACTGTACTTTTCTGAATGTACCTTTGGTGGAAGGGATCTCTGCTTTCAATATTTTTCAAAGGAGACTGCTTTATGGTCAGACCTAACAAGTGATGAAGGGACTTAAGGGATGGTGAAAGCTGCATCCCATATTAGTAAGGACAAGATCCAAGATGTTATTTCCCCTGTTGGGTACTGTGACTAATTATTCCTGGGCATTTGTATTGACAAAATCCAGGTATCCTTATGCTTGTGCACTAGTGGTGGTGGTTTTCCAGTCTATAGTTAGATAGTTTAAATTACTTAGGAAAATGGCATTGGGTTTAATACCAAGTTATTTTAATTCCTGTAGATAGGGGTTGTGGCTTTCTTTTGTCATAGAAGGAGTTCTATAGCTGGCTACTATATGGTATGGGAAGTTTCTAATGGTTATTTAAACATGAAGAGGTTCCAGTGCATCATGCTGCTTTACCAGCCTTGGTTCGAGTCTCTTCTGAATGTAAACTGATGCATCTCCACCTTTTTTCTCCTCCTGTGCAGTAGCTCATCTAAACTTGTGGAAGGCATTTATAGCCCTGCACAGCCAGAGAGCTCTCTGCTATTTTAAACCATGTTTCCGTCTCTTCATAGATCTCAGTGACTTCCAGGGTGAGAAGGGCTTATAGGGAGTGGAGTTGTTTAAGCTCCAAGCATTCATTAGTAACACCTTCATATTTTCCTGTGCTTGCTTCATTATGTTGGTAGAGTTATCTGGTTGGTATTGTCTAAAAAGGTACTATAGAAATTTACGATGTCTGCCAGTAGTCAAAACCCTAGAAAGGACAGCTGTAGGCCATCCCTGGTGAAGTAGTTTGGTCTGTCAATTATATCCTCCCAGGCTGACAAATATTGAAATCCCTTTGAATGACACCAAAAGCTAAGCCAGTAATTGAAGTAAGTTATTTTTTGCTCATATCACGGCATCATCCTTGGAGAAGGTAGAATGTTACTCAATGCTAGGCTCTTATTTGCCTTGGACACAGTCTGAGACGTCTCTTTTCATATAATCCAGGGAGGTATACCTCATGTCATTGACATCAGCATGAACTGTGACAGTCATACTGGTACTTTGTTGCTCAAGGACTTGAGTGAATGCGTGATCTGATAGAGCGTGGCACCAGACAAGCAAATAACCATCCCTCTTTCCTTGATCAGCCTGTTAAGTGGTAGCTGTACGTATTACAATGGAGTCGCCTATAACAAAAATATTTGGTTGGGTTAATGTCTGCCATATGGGCTCAACATCTGTGACTTTGGGACTCTCTGAGCTATGTAGGAAGGTGAGTTAATATGTGTTCCTCAGTAACAATGGATCCTCCATCCACATTCCATGTCTCATCACTGTAACCTGTTGTAAAGGATTTGTAGGCAGTTTCTTATTTTGTTCTTGCCCAGTCTTGTACCAGCCATATATTGAGTTTCTGGTGTAGTTAAAGGTGTGGATGGTCCTGTATTTTGTGTAACTACCTATAGATTTCATTCATATGCACATTTGTGATAAGAAGGATGGTTCCCATCTAGATCTCTGATAAAGGTGCCTTAGTGCGTTCTCATCACCTATGGCTTACATTTGTTCCAGGAAAAAAGATGCTGTGAGATACAAGATAGAACTAAATTGACAGCAACTGAAATGACTGTACAGTGTACTGCAGAAATTCTTGCCTTGATAATAGAACTGTAGCATACTACTGCCAATATTGGGATTTCAATTCAGACCACCCAGAAATACATGAAGTTCATTCTTGAGATAACCAACAAAATACTGTCAATGTATTTGAAAACTGGAGTATTACCAAGCAGTTTAATTTTTCTGTAATGTGATAGTGTGTATTTCATTCTTTTTAACACGTGTGTTCCTTGCTGACTGTCTACTAACTGTGGTTAGTTTGTATACTATACGGGGGTTGCATTTGAAAAGACACAAGTTGCTTAGAGGCAAGTCATATCTCAGATTTCTTGCAGTTTCACCTTTGACTAGCATAGCTATAAGACTTGCCCAGATTTCATCCCAGGGGTAGTTTTACTTATATGGAATTTGTCTACTGTATATAGCTGCATGTCACATTGGAATTATGGCTTAACAATTATGGTAGTAAAAAATAAGTTATGGTTAAGTGCTACCAAGTTACAGCTGCAAACAAGGGTTTAAACCCCACAGTATGCATTTAATCCGGTCATGTTGTCAAACTAAAACACAGAGGTCTCCTATGAAAGCAAGAAAATGCAGTTAGGTCTTTTGGCTTTTTTTATAGTTAAGAAAGTTTGAAAAAAAAAGTTTCATGTCCAGAAGTAATTCACCTGATATCATCTTTTGTAGGTTTAATTCTTTCCTACTTTTTTATGTCTAATCCTAGAGATCTCTCTCTTCACTTCACATCTGTGTCTTTGATAGTCATTTTGTCAAGGTGCAGATGTCTGCATCTCTGCAGACCATACAGTTATTGGAAAAAAAATCTACTGCTTGGCATGAGCTAATTGTTTTGCATACTTCTGCAAGCCATCTTCGTAGTCCTACTATTTGGCCATTTGTGTGTAATAAATGTTGCACCTTTATTTTGAACTTGTGCATTTGAATTCTGCTTCCTTTATTAGAGCATAATTCCCAGTTTAGTTGCATCTGCAATGATTACTGGTCACCAGATTTTAAAGCATAAAACTTTGATTTCCATAAAGGCGCGGTGCAGTTTTGCATAAGTCTTAGTTTTCTAAATGCGCTTCTCTTTTTACGCTAGGTTAGACTGCACATTTTTATATGCAGAGATACAAACCATACATATGCCATTGCATTTCCCTGAGCACTGAAGTGAGAGGAAAGCTTTGCTGCACTTTATGGTTGCACAAAGATTTTACAGTGTTGCGCTGTACCAAATCAGCCATAGAATCTAAGCAGCTTTGCTTCATTTCTACCTAACATAGAGGAATTCCAGTTTCTAAGCAGCATCTTACGAAACCATTCACCCTTTGTATTGCCTTCTGTTTGCATAAGCATGGCCTGATCTTGTTGGGTGCATTCAATGACCAAGGTATTAGAGGTAAGGCACTTCGTACCTCCTGTCTGGTTCAGGTCAGAATGGCAAACGTTTGTGCAGCATCTACTTGTCATTCTGTGCTTTCACCAAGCAATGTAGTGGGGATTTCTCTCCTAGGCACAAAACCAGTTTCAGACTAGTCATCTTCCTGTTCCTCTTTCACACTTAAAGAATTCTTTCTATCTGTTTATTTATTTCACTTGTTTTTCAAATAGTAGTAGCTACTACCCTTTGGTTACTTCTGTAGAGTCAGCTGTGTTAACTGGTGTTTGTTGCAGGAATATCTAGATATATACACTATTCTGTGATGAACTGAATCATTTTGTCATGGATGATTATGACGCTTACACAACAAAGGCTGAAAATGCAAGCTTCACTTGTATGCCAGTGGCGTGTTTCATGAATTCTACATGTTCACTTTCAAAACGGCAACATGGAATGCAACAAAAACTTTTAACACCCAGGATGACCACAGGCAATTACAGGTAAATGGATGGCTTTGTTTCTCAACAATTTTAACACACACTGTGTTTAACGAGAGGAAGAAAAAAGTAGTTAGCTGCAATAAATCTTGTTGTTCAGACATTGAATCAATTCACCTTTCACAAAGTTTTAAACCACACTTTCCTGTGCATTTATTATTTCAAAATATTTGACATGAAAACAGTTTCTTAACTATTAACTGTGTATATGTATGTTTGTGTGTGTGTGTGTGTGTGTGTGTGTGTGTGTGTGTGTGTATATATATATATATATATATATATATATATGTGTGTGTGTGTGTGTGTGTTTTCATCTTAAACATATTTGGTCAGATACGTCTCTGCATTTGTGTTGCAGGCCGCAACAACTGTTGTGATACTTGACTTCACCTCTTGAGACATCATAATGGATCCAGTAACTTAGTGCCATTCTTTGTACTCGAGCAGTAAAACCTGATGGACCGGCTGTGTACTCCTCAGTCACTGATGATAGCTGCAACTTAAATAACCCAAGCCACAGATGAAGGCCTTTTATGGAGCCAAGGCCATTATCAGGCCAGTGTGTATATAACTTGCTCTGGTCTGTAGGGTTTTATTGCCACAGTAAATTGAGGCAAATTGGTTTATTTCTTGTGTTTCTGTGTTCTTAAACTTATCACCACCTGCAAGAATCTGTATATGATTTCCTAGTCCCACACTCATGGCACAAACCTTCCCTATTAGATCTGTGACTGAAACCTTTTCAAGCTGGCCTCTTCTACCCATGTCTGTGCACTAATCGGTACTGCTGTTGTCATTGGATAGTCCTTTTTTCTGGAATCTTTCTCCCTTTTGCAGTTCTTTGCTTGCTGAAGGCCTTAGAATTTTAAAGGTGACAAAGCTTTGCTTTCAGACTTTTCTTGAAAAGTAAATTCAGTTCAGCTGCTGTCTGTAGTCGGATACAAGTAGTGACCGTTTAGTTAAAAAGGCATGTTATTCTGAAGATGTTAAGTGCTAGAATTGTCAGCATTCATCTGTTTCTGTTCACATTTTTCAGAATGCCCTACAAAGTCAGCAAAACTGTAGAAAATGAATAATGGTTGGACTGCTTCATTTGCGTCACTGAATTAGAATGTCGATGCCTCGTGTACTGGATGAGCACAAGCCTCCTCCAGTTGAAACTAACATTAGGGTACCGCTCTGCATCCTTCATTCTCTGGGTAGGGTCATTTGCTAAGGATACTAAAGTCCTTGTTTCTGAGCTGGACAGGGAAAGTGACATCCCCTCTTCCCTTTGTTCCCTCCTGAGTTGTTTCTTATGCCTTCTTTGAGTGGCCAGGTTGATTCTCTGGCACTTGTGTTTTGTGCTTTTCAAACAGGTACTAGAGACAGTGTTGCAGGTGTTAGTATTTTGCTGTCACATGTGCACTTTGGTTTAGGTATTACTGTAAGTCACGATTAAGATCCAAGCCGTGCAAACAGCAGAAAAGAACGGGCAGACCTGGAGGCATCCTCTGCTAGGGCAGTGTATGATTTCATGATGTGTTAACATAAGTCATGTTTGCCCATAAATGCAGGGAAATCTGAGAAAAAAATGCCAAGATGAAGTACAAAAGAAGATGAGTGTAATCAGTTACTCACCAAGGAGTGTTTCCAATTTTAGTCAAGTGCATAAAACTCAAGTTGTAATTCAATAACTGGATGAAAGGTGGAAGCCCTTTATTCAGTGTTTTTGAAACTATGCTTACAGAAAATCGTTGGACCAAAGAATGTGGATAAGGTAAAAAATGTGAAAAAATGTGTTTTGAGTACATATACAAGTAAACATAGATTCATGATATCAAGAGAGAACACCAGGCGGGCCTCACATAAGTGCAGTTCAGTTTTACAGTCATAGGTAGACACACAAGAACGGTCAGTTAGCTATAACAGAGTTTAATTTCCAGCAACTCATTTTTTCATTCCTATTGGAGATTATAGATAGCTCTGCAATGACCAGTACTTAAAATATAAAGCACCGTAATTGTTCCAAACAGCTCCCTAGTCAAAGCATTTGAGTAAGCAATGCAAGTTGTCGTGATGCTTTGAATAAACTGTGATCCAAACAGAATAACATAAAATCAGAAAGTAACAATGCTTCTCAAGTTCATAGGTGTGTACTAGGCTAATACGTACATTGGTCTTTTTAAGATAGCCATGCATCCCAAATCTCTGACAAGTTCCTGTACCCTTGATAATTGTAAGCACGGGCTTGGGAGATGAAACATTTACAAGCATGGACCTGGGAGATGAACCATTTACAGGCTTCCAGTATCCATTAGAGACATAGGTACCAAACCAGGGATGAATTTCCTGTTCCCCCATCCAAATGTCCAAGTTGCAGTTGAATAGGGTTAGGGAGGAGCTTTGCTTCATGTGCATGGGGGAGCCTGTTCCACAGAAAGGGTAATCTTTGGGATATATACCTGTCTCTCCAACAGGTCCTATTTATGTTAACAGGCAAGGTTTAAGTCTTTTGAATTGGTAAATCTGGTGCTGTTTGTTTTGCAGATATGAGGTCCATCAGGGTGAGGTCTCACAATGCCTTGTATGCCAGGCATAGATCTCCCTTAAAATATCCTAACTACTGGATCAATTCTTAGAGGTGTGTTCTTAATATGGTAGTTGCCAGGGATGGATGCCTTCATGAAGGATATTATTATACGTTTCTTGACATTTAGTTTATCTGTGGCTGTCATAATCATAATCAACCTCTTTTCCCGTTTTCTATGTGGGGTTAGGGTGTTAAGTTAGTTGTCGCTACCTCTCTGTTTATTCAATGCCACTCTCCTGCCTTCTTCAACACTCATGCCTGACTGTTACAGTTCTTCTCTTACACAGTCCATCCAGCTCTTTGCTGGACACCCTTGTTTCTTCTTGCCTTCTTCCTGTCAATCCCAAATCATCCTTAACAGGTTGTCTTCTGGTTTTCTACACATGTGCCTGAACCACCATAATCTGTTTTCTTTGACCTTTTCTGAAGTTGGAACTACCTCATTTCTTCATTTGTCCCACAATGTGCATTCTACCACCCATTTCAGGCACATCATCTCCATCACCTCTAGCTTCCTCAACTGCTCTGCCTCTACTGCCCAGTTTTCTGTACTGTACAGTAGTACTGGTCATGCCACTGTTTTCTTTGCCTTACTTTTCAGCTTATTTGCATTCTTCTGTCTCATAGGTGCTTACTAGGCTAACGACCACAAGGGCCTTTTTAAGCCTAGCCATGCTTGCAAATCTCTGATGAGTTCTCATACCTGTGATGTGTAAGCATGGGCCTGGGAGATGAACCATTTACAAGACTGTCTGTGTCCATTAGAGACATGGGTACCAAACCAGAGATGACTTTCCTGTTCCCAATCCAATTGTCCAAGTTACAGTTTAGGAACTCTGCTTCACATGGATGGGGAGCCTGTTCCAAAGAAGGGGATGTCTCTGGGATACATACCTGTCTCTCCATCAGATCCTATTTATATCACAGGCAAGGTTTAAGTCTCTACAACGGGTGATTCTGGTGATGTTTGTTTTGCAGATATCTAGGAGGTCTATCAAAGGGATAGAGCCTTGAGGCAGTTTGCACATGACATGTTACTTACACCCTGTATTCTTTTATAGGTTCATAGGTAGGTGCTAGGCTATCTGCCAAAGGCATTTATAAGCCTAGCTGGAATATGTTGACTTTCGCCGCCCCCGTAGATTAGTTCCCTGTGCCTCTGTCCAGCAGAGCCACTGAAGTGATCCCCGGGGTAAACGTCCTGTTTCCCATCTACTCGTCAAGGTTTCTCTTGAAGAGCTCTGCCTAATGTAGATTGGAATCTTGTTCCAGAGCATGGGAAGTCTCTGGGACAGGAATCTGACCCTCCAGCACGTCCTATTTATTGTTGTGGTGAGGTTTAGATAGAGAGCATGTGGCTCGAGGGGATATGGTTTTCTTTAGGTGGAGCATGTCCATCAATTCTGGGTTGGACATGGCCTTGTATGTCAGGCAGAGATCACCTCTGAGTAGGCGGTATGCAACCAAGTACAGCTGGAGTTTCTTCAGTCGAGCTGCATAGGACATCTGTTTGAGGCCAGTGATCCTCTTGGTGAGGTACGTTTGGGTCTTTCCAGCTGTTGCAGATGTCTTGTAAGGTACATCCCAAATGGGGCGTTGTACTCTATGATGGGTCTGATGAGTGATGTGTAAAAAGGAGCACTATGACCTCTTTTGATCTGGATGCAAACCCTTTTGTGATTAGGTGGGCCACATAGAAGGATTTTCTAACCACTTTGGCAATGTGATTATCAAAGGAGAGATTACTATCTACTTGGGTCCCCAGATCCCTTATTTCATCTTCCGTATTTAGAGGGCTACCACTTATGTGGTAATTTGTGGGCCCTTTGTTTTTTCCAAAGGAGATGACTATGCACTTTTTGGCATTTAGCTTGAGACCATGGTTTTGACATCAGGTATCTGTCTCAGTGAGACCCTTTTGGAGGATGTCTGTGTCAGCCGGAGAGTCAATTATAGCCCCTAGTTTGCAGTCGCCATAGTCCTCCTGTGCTTGCTGTACCTCTGAGAAGTATATGCCGAACAGGAGGGGTCCTAGGACTGAGCCCTGGGGAATGCCACTTGTAACCGGTTTAAACTCGGACCTAGCTCCCTCAACTCTACCATGTGGGTTCTGTCCGTGAGGCAGTTGGAAACTCATCTCGTGACGTAGGGGTTTATGTTAAGGCTGGTGAGCTTGTCTATAATACCAGAATGGGGAATGGTGTTGAAGGCCTTTGCGAGGTCTAGGTAGGCTGTGTGTACCACATTTCCCTCGTCTATAGCCTTGGTAACTGTCTCAAAGACGTCCACCAGGTTTAGGAGACATGATCTGCCCTTAACAAAGCTGAACTGGGTAGGGTCCAGTGTTTGGAGGTTCCCAATGTCTCTGTTAATGAGATCCATGATGCTGTGCTCCATAGTCTTGCAGACCAAGCTATTCAGGCTTATAAGGCAATAGATCTCAGAGTCTGTTGTGGCTCCACCTTTGTGGAGCGGATTAACCGTTGTTGTGCACCACACTATGGGGACATAGCCAGTGGAGAGGCTGAGTTTGTGCAGTGTGTTTAGGTGAGGGGTTAGTTCATCTTTAAGCTCATGTAGGACACAGCCTGGGACACCGTCTGGTCCCATTGATGCTGTGTTTTTGGCTTTGGAGAGGGCTGTTTTAACCTGAGTGTCTGTGATTTCAGGGGTACTACATTCTTCTGGTATGGTTTATGGGCTGTTTTGGGGAGGGTGAGAGGGGGGTGATGTTTGCACTGAACCTGTCTGCCAGGATGTTGGTGATATCTGTCGGTTCAGTGTATTTTGTGCCATTCTGCACTAACTCCGAGCAGATCTGGGAATTGCCACTTAGATTCTTGACATAGCTAAAGAATGCCTTGTGGTTATCTTTGAAGTCCTTGGCAATTTTTCTTTTGAAGCTAGCCTTGGATGATTTTATGAGGGATCATAGTTTCTTGCTGATACTGATCAGGGATGTCTACCCCTCTTGGGATTTTACTCTCTTCTGTACTAGTTTCCTCCTCCTATTGTACAGCTTGTTTATGGCAGGGGTCCACCAGACTGGTTTCCTTTTCTTGGAGGAGTAAGTCTTGGTTTTGCTTGGGATAGCACGATCCATGCATTCTTGTAGGTGCCCGTAGAGTGCATTAGTAAAGGATTTTGCAACTTGAGCAGCATTATCCTTTAGCTTGGGGGATTTGAAACTTTCCACCTCGGTCTTAAGTAACATGAAGTTTGCTTTTGAAATGTTTTTTACTGCTGCCTACATGAACTGTTCACAGAAACCCTATGCAAGCATGTTAATAGCTGTATAGAAGCAGCTTTACCCACCAGAAATACATACAGAGAGAAGGGCAAAGTTAGAGTTGAATTTGTCAGCCAGTAGGTTTGGTATATCTTCTGGCTCAGTATAGGTGACTCCATTAACAATGATCACTGCACACAATTGTGTATTGCCTTTGAGGTTGTTGACATAGCTAAAGAATGCTTTTGGTTGTCCTTGGCCTGGAAGGCCACATTTACCTCAAATTTGGCTTTGGTCACCCTTATTTGTTCTCGGAGTTGTTTGTTTAGTTTGTTGAGAGTGCTTTTGTCCTGCTGGGTGCTACACCTCCTAATTTTTGCCATGATTATCTTCCTTCTGTTAAACAGCCTATTGATGCTGTAATTCTACCAGGTTGGCTTGTTTATTGAGTTAGTTTTTTGTTTAGTGAAGAATCTCTGTGGACGTCCAGTTGGATATGCCTGGTTAGGTACATAGCAAAGGGGCATTGAACTCATTGGTAGGTCTGATGAATATCGAAAACAGTGGAATAATGACTTCCTTGGACTTAGATGCCATACCTTTATAAGTTGCACAACATAGAATGATTTCCTCACTGCTGTAGACATATGTTCCTCACTGCTGTAGACACATGATGGTCAAAAGCTAGATTACTGTCTATGTGTGCCCTAAGTCCCTGACTACTGGGTCAAGTCTCTTAGGGTTGTGTTGTCAATTATAGTTACTAGGAGTTGATGATTTCCCGAAGGATACTGTTATGCATTTCTTGGCATTTAGTTTTAATCCATGGCTCTGACACCAGTTGTCTGTGTCAGCCCAGAACATTTGTGTCGGGGGGGGGTGGGGGTGTCAGTGATTGCTCCTAATTTGCAATCATCTGCCTGAGGGCATTGACGTTGGCCTTTACTTCAGAGAAGTAAAGGGCAAAATAAAGCTGTCCCAGAACCAGTAAGGGACTACACTTGTGACCGACTTCTATTCTAACTTGCTGGGTACAGTCTGTGAGCCATCTGGCTATCTACCGGGTGACATAAGGGTTTGTACCTAACCTTCTGAGTTTGTCAACAATGTCTGAATGGGGTATTGTGTCAAAGCTTGGCCAGGTCAAGGTAGGCAATGCCTCCTCCATTGCTTTGGTGACTTTCTCAAAGAATTCCACCAAGTTGAGTAGGCCTACATACTACACCTGACACTCTGTGGCAGTTGAATGCAGTCCCTCTGATTCTGTCTTTGACCTCCTCATTCAGACTTCACTTCTCTTCAACCACCCGTCCTGGATACTTGAAGCTGTTAACCTGTGAACCATTTGCCTTCATCCATTGCTTTGCTGACCTTCTCAAAGTCCAATGGGCTGAGTAGGCATGATCTACCTTTGAAACCAAATTAGGTTAGGTCCACTGTTTGGAGGTTTCCTATTTCATTATTGATCATTTTTATGGCAATTCTCTCTATGGCTTTGTATATGAGACTAGTGAGTCTTATGGGTCTGTTGTTTCCAGGATCTGTAGATGGCCTACCTTTGTGTAAGGGGGATGACTTGCTCTTCTTCATTTATGAGGAGTAAAGCCTGTTTGGAGGCTACAGTTAAACAGCAATTCCAGAGGTCCTGATAGGACATGTTTTATGCTATTTAGAAGGCATCCTAGGATATTGTCTGGGCCCACTGATGCAGTGCTGCTGTTCATGGAGATTGCATTGAAGACCTGCTTGCTAATGAAAGTAGGTTATATATATGGTATTTCTTAAGGGGAGGTGGCAAAGTTAGAGCTGAATTTGTCGGCCAGTAGGTTTGGTATATCTTCTGGCTCAGTATAGGTGACTCCATTAACAATGATCTCTGCACACGATCGTGTATTGCCTTTGAGGTTGTTGGCATAGCTAAAGAATGCCTTGTGATTGTCCATGGCCTGGAAGGCCACATTTACCTCAAATTTGGCTTTGGTCACCCTTATTTGTCCTCTGAGTTGTTTTAGTTTGAGAGTGCTTTTGTCCTGCTGGGTGCTACACCCCCTAATTTTTTGCCATGATTTTCTTCCTTCTGTTAAACAGCCTATTGATGCTGTAATTCTACCAGGTTGCCTTGTTTTTTGAGTTAGTTCTGTATGTCTTCCTGGTGAGTAAAGATGCTTCTATGCAGCTATTAACATGCTTGTGTAGGGTTTCTGTGAACAGTTCATGTAGGCAGCAGTGTTCTCTGGGTTTATGGGGCCTTGACATTTTTCCAGGATATTACTTAATAGTAGGAAGTTAGGCTTATAGTAGTTCATGAACATTCTAGAGTTAGCTAGGCTTCCTTTTTTCTGTTTTTACTTCAAAGGAGATCATTTTGTAGTCTGATCTTACAAAAGAAGACATTATACTGGGGTGGGTGTGCAGTTCTCTCCCATATTAGTGAGGACTAGATGCAGTATGTTTGCGACCCTGGTTGGTGTATTGACAGTCTGGTCCATAGAGTTTGTTTACAAAATCCTGAAATTTCTGCGCCTACATGTTTGGTGTTGTGTATGAATAATTAGTCACCCATGAATATGGTATTGGGTTAGATGGTGAGTGTTTCCAGTAAGCTTAAAAGCTTGTTATGAGTTTTCTTGGTAATGGGGGCTGTAGCTTGCAAGGAAGTGGAATGGGATTTTGCCTATGGTGATTTGGACACAGAGAAGTTCAAGTTCATTGTCCTGTTTGACTAGCATTTTTTATGTAAATCGAGACACCACCTTTAGTCTTTATCTGTGTAGTAGCTGGTCTAAATGTGTATAAGGCATTATATCTTTGCATTGCCAGTTTGCTCTCCGCAGCTTTAAACTGTCTAGTTGACTGCACAGATGTCCGCATTCTGTTGGGTGAGGAGTGCTTTTAAGGAGTAGAGTTTCTTGTTTAGACTGCTAACACTGAGCAGTAACACTTTTAGATCTTCTTGGATTTGATGTGCTATGTCAGAAGTACTTTCATTTTGGCATTGCCTAAAAAAAGGCACTATGGGGGAGGACAATGTTTTAGCCAGTATTCAAAAGCCTAGAGGGGAGAACTGCAGACCATCCCTGGCAAAGCAGCATGGTCTTTTGACCATCTCCTTCCATGCTAACAGATATTGCACCCCATTATTGCGATACCAGAAACTAAGCCAGTTATTTAAGTCTGTTGCATTCTCTTCATATTGTGGCATCATCCTTGGAGGAGGTAAAATGCTGCTCAGTGCTATGCTCATACCAGCCTGAGACACACATGCTGAGAGTTCCATGATGTCTGTCTTCATATAGTCTAGGGAAGTACGCCTCCTGTCATTTACAGATGCATGGACTATGAGTCATACTGGTACTTGTGCTCCAGTGACCTGAATGCGTATGTAATGTGGCAGATCCCAGCCCTTGATAAGCAGCTGACCATGACTGTCTTCTTACTTAGCCTGGTGAGAGGGACATCAGCATGTCTCACAGTGGAGTTTCCAGTGCCAGAATGTTGGATTGTGTGCTTCTTTGCCTTATGGACTTAGAACTAGAGGATATTCTTCATGTTTTACTGTTGCAGTCATCACTTGTGGGTTATCCCTAGTTATCCATGCTGAGTAGCCCTTGGCCGGTCCGAATATCGGAGTAAAGGGTTTCTGTCCTGCGTCAGCTGTCTGGAGTGTGAGGCTGATGTCAGGTCATCAGGGCAATAAAAAGAGGCAGTCGATGCCATTACATCAGTCTTTCTCGCTGTGGAGCCCGAAGCAAAAGCAGTACATGAGTGCATCGGTCTCCCATTGCCAGAGTGAAGGAGTAACTGTCCAAAGCTAAGTACCCCATTTGGGAACCTTTTCTTGCTTTTAACCGATGTCAGTGAAAGTCAATAATTGTCTCAGTTGTGGAAAACAGATCCCACACTGAGACTTCCATTCTCAGTACGTCACTTGCCTAGACCCAGACCACGACATCCCCGGATGTTGGTTCTGTGCTCTGTTTAATGCTAGGACTATTAGGAGGAGAGGTGAAATTGTAGCTAGACATTTTAGCAAGACTATTCCTCACCACAAAATGGCATTGGTCGGTCAGGCTGCTGTTAATTTTCCCAAAAAAACAAAAGATAAGGAAAAGGATAGGCATCAGAAAGTTAGGCCCTCTGACGACTCCAATCTGAAGTCAGCTAGCCTACCACCCAGTACAGTTGCCAAACTCAGTGAGGCACCATCACAGCCTCTGACACCAGTTGAGGATCAGTCGATGCTGAGACCCATTTGTAGTCAGGTATGCTGCCCGGTCCATCTTCTCCTGCTGGTATGTTGGTTTTCAGTCATGCGGTTGGGTCCGGAGCCGCTTCGCAGGCACCGGCTTCCGTAGAGACTACTCCAACGACTGATGCCAGGCAGAGACTGACAACCACGCCGCTGGTTAAGCTAACCTTGTATAAGGCCATGGAATCCACTAGGCCAAAAACCAAGACTACCCATAAAAAGATCCCATCCCAGGGACCCAGCCACCAACTTCCACCCAGCCTGCCCCATCGTCGCAGCAGCTGCTCAGAATGGCAGAAGATCTAATCACCCTGATAAGAGGAAGCCAGCCCACCCAAGCCACCCCAGCTAAAAGGAAGAGGGACACTTCCCCTGAGGTTTTTTCTGACCAGGAGTCAGAAGGGTCAGACACTGAAGAGCAGACCTTTGCAGCATTTGAGGATTCGGATGCTGAGGACCCGATTCCTGATGCCTCCCCACCTGAAGACCTCTCCTTCGGGGAAACTTTAAATTCACTCAGGGAACATTTTCACTGAGAGGCACAGGACCATCGTCAGTTAAAGAAGAGACTGAGAGATTTCCGTGACCTCCCACAACATAAACCACTGGCCATTCCCCCAGTCCTGGATGTGGTGGAGGATGTCTTTCTGGAATCTACATTCACCCCGGACTCTCTTCCACCTCTCCCCAGGAAACCAGACAGATATTATAGGGTACAAGATACCCAGAAGTATCTTTTTAAAAACCCTACAGCTGACCCTGAGGTCATTACTCAGGGTCCCAAGGGGGCTAGGGCTAGCTCCTCTAAAAACCCCATTCCAACTGATAGAGAGCAGTGCCTTAGACAGACTAGGAAAGAAAGTCTACACTTCAGCTACCTTAACCATTAGAGCTCTGAATTGTCAATTTCATATGCTTAAATACCAGCAAAATGTGCTGGAGTTATTAACTACCAGACAGCAGTACAACCAGGGAATTAGCAGATCTTATACAGTCCAGCTCCCAGGTAACCAAGCATTCCCTGCATTGTGGGTTTGCTGCCTTGGAAGTTCCAGCAGGGCTGCAGTATCTGGCTCAGTGATCCGTAGGCATGCATGGTTAAGGGAACAACCTTTGCCCGACCAGGTAAAGTCCAAACTATTAGACGCCCCTCTGGACAAGGACCAGCTATTTGGACCTAAGGCTGAGAAGGTTATTAAGAAAATGGAAGATACGGCCAAGTCTGTTCAGACTGTGAAGGATTTTCTGCAGGTACAAACTCCCAGGTTCATTAGGAAATTTCCCACAAAGCATTGGTCCTTTCCTACCCAAACAAAACCTGTCCAGAGGAAGGGGCACAGGGACAGACCTTCCAGGCACCAGTCCAAACCTAGTAGAGATCCAGACAATGGACCACTGCAACACCTAAGCAAGGGAGTTCTAAGCTCACACCCTTCTCCAAGGACTCACAATGACTCTCTCCCTCCCCTCTGCCCCCCCCCCCCCCAGAGAGACTGGGAGGAAGACTTTCCATCTTCCTACAAAATTGGCAGGCCATCACCTCAGATCTATGGGCCCTAAAAATTATTACCTGCGGATACCGATTCTCTTTCAAAGAAAACCCCAGATATTCAGGCTTCTTAGCTGTACCAGCAAATCAGAGAGCAGAAGCAATCTGCCAGATCCAAAAGCTGTATGCCAAAGGCGCCGTGGAACTTGTACCAAAGGAGCAGGCCGGAAAAAGGTTTTATTTCAGACTGTTCCTGGTACCCAGAAAGGAGGTCACCTGGTGCCCTATTCCCGACCTAGCCATTCTGAATCTGTCTCTTTTGTTTCCAAAATTTAAAATGCTGACCCTACAAAACTTTTGCCAACGTTGATGCCTCATGCTTGGCTAGTGACCCTAGATCTGAAGGATGCCTACCTTCATATCTCCAAAAGGAAGTCCTGCAGGAGTTTTCTGTGCTTCAGAGCAGGGTCACTACACTTTCCGTTCTCTGCTCTACCCTTTGGGTTATCTACTGCTCCCAGAGTCTTTACCAAATGCCTGGCTCCTGTCATTGCCTACTGCAGACAGAAGGCATACAGATTTACTCCTCCCTGGATGACTGCCTCATCCAGGCAGACACCAAGGAAAGACTCCTGCAGGATCTCACCTTTGCTTAAACTCTCCTAACCTCCCTGGGATTCACTATCAACCGGGAGAAGTCCCAATTTCACCCCACAAGAAGGATAATCTTCCTGGGAGCTCTGCTGGACAAGCAGACCCTCCTCCACTCTTACTTTTCCCAGCTGGCCCGCAGGACCCACCTCACAGCAAGGAAATTCCTGCAAGCACAGGGATACATGGCCTGCATCCTGCTGATTCCCCTAGCCAGACTGCACATGAGGAAACTACAATGGTACCTCAGGAACCTTTGGTGCCAACACTCCGTCACTGGAGTATCAGCTGACCCTGATTCCTTGCTTAAAGAAGGAACTCTTATGGTGGGCAGAGGCATGCACCCTGAACAAGGGCCTTCCCTTTATCACTCTCCCACAGGGTCAGACCATCACCACAGACACTTCAGACATAGCCTGGGGGGGGGGGGGCACACCAAGGAAGCATGTGCACCCAGGGCATTTGGAAACAGGAGGTTCAGGGCCTAAATATCAACCTAAAAGAAATGCTGTTGGTTCACAGGACAGTCCAAGCTTTCAAGGATCACCTGAGACCAGGAGTGTTCTTAATCAAAACGGAGGACACAAGAGTAATGTGGGA
The DNA here is from genome assembly GCF_019279795.1 of Protopterus annectens. Lineage (NCBI taxonomy): Eukaryota > Metazoa > Chordata > Ceratodontiformes > Protopteridae > Protopterus > Protopterus annectens. The sequence goes on along the minus strand of NC_056744.1, from coordinate 448,732,027 downwards.
CATCATCAAGCAGGGGGCACTCACTCCTACCCCCTTTGTCGCTTAACTATGCAAATCTGGCAGTCAGCCTCAAATCTGGGACTGCATCTGATTGCTCAGTATATCCCAGGGAAACAGAACACCCAGCCAGACCAGTTAAGCAGAAGCCTCCTGGATCCCCACGAGTGGCAGCTGCACAGGGGGACCTTTCTCAACATCAGCAAAACTCGGGGCAACCTGGACATAGACATCTTTGCAACCTCAGACAACCACCAGCTAACCAAGTTCTGCTCCAGAGAGTTCATCCAGAAGCCTAGAGGGTAGACACCCTCTTCTTCCACTGGGGCAACCTGTTTGTGTACACATTCCCTTCCTTGCCCCTAATTCCCAGGGTACTTAAGGAAGGAAGGTCCAAAGGCTATTCTCATTGTTCTAGACTGGCACAGACAACACTGGTACCCCTTGCTCCTCAGTCTGGCCAAAGAACCTCCCATGAACCTGCCTCTCGCAACAAACCTTCTAATGGAGGAGAAAGGGAAGGTATTGCATCCAAACCTCCCCACACTCAAGCTCTCGGCATGGCTGATTCCACAAAGGCGGATGACACCACAACCTTCAGAAGGGCAGGTTTTAAACATTATTAAGGAGGCCAGAAGGCCAGGTCCAGAAAGTCCTACTCCGCCAAATGGAAAAGGTTTTCCATGTGATGCCACAGCAAAGATGTCAGCAGCACCCAGACCAGTCTGGCATTGATTCTAGACTACCTGGCATGGCTCTTAGAAAAGGGATTGTCATACTCCTCTATCAAAACACATGCCATGGCTGTCTCTGCCTATATACAGTCAGATCATCCCATTTTTTCCCAGCATCTGTTAAAACAGTTCCTTAGAGGGGTGGCCCACATCAGACCTCCTAGAAGGCCTCCTGCTCCTGCATGGGATCTAAACTTTGTCCTGGAAAAGCTGACTTTGCCTCCCTTTGAGCCAGCTGCTTCAGCAGACCTGAAGTACCTTACTTGGAAAACTGCCGTCCTGCTGGCCATCACCTCAGCCAGGAGAGTTTCGGAGTTTCAGGCCATTATGGCCACTGAACCCATCATCATTTTCCATGCTGACCGGGTATCTCTTAGGACCACCCCCTCCTTTATGCGTAATGTGGTCTCGGATGTTACCCCTCTAACATGCCATCCATCTACCTACCTTCTTTCCCAACCCACATAATAAAGGGGAAAGAATTTTGCATACCCTAGATGTGCACAGACAATTGACATATTACCTGGATAGGACCAAGTCGGTCAGAAAAACTGACCAGCTACTGGTCTCTTTCGCTCTTGGGGCAGAGGGAAAACCCATATCCAAACAGACCATTTCTAAATGGATTTCACATTGTATCCATTTCTGCTGTTCCTATCCTGGAGAAAGTCTTCCCAATTCCATAAGGTCACATACCATGAGGGCAGCGTCTACTTCCACTGCCTTCCTGAGAGGGGTTCCAACCAAGGATATTTTAAACTAAAACAATAAATGAGAACGTCACTGAAAAACCAATCAGTAAAAACAAAATGAAAACTCCAGCAAAGCTAGAACCTCCACTGAGTAACCTCCCAAACCTCTTGTATCAGAGGCACATGGGATATATGCAAATGACCCTTATGAACATCAGGTGTTTCATCTAATTGGCAATTCTGAATGCCCATGACTTGTTTCGTCGTTTTAATGGACAATTTCAGGCCAATAAAGCCAAACCCCACTAGCTATGAATATGCATATTTTGGCTTTGTTATGACCTCATCAGCATAGCACAAGCAGAGTGTTTGACGCCAGTTAGCTGAAACACCTGATGTTCATAAGGGTCATTTGCATATATCCCATGTGCCTCTGATACAAGAGGTTTGGGAGGTCACTCATTGGAGGTTCTAGCTTTTCTTGAACGAAGGATATTTTGGAAGCTGCTACATGGACATCAGTCCACATTTTCACCAAACACTACCAGCTGGCTACCTTCTCCAAAACCAGGGAAGGCTTTGCATCTGCAGTCCTGCTGGCATCCCCTTGAATTGGTGCTTGCTTTAATCTCCCATCATCCTTCCTCCACCCTGTTTCTCAGCTTTGGGAATCTTCCCACAAGTGATGACTGCAACAGTGAAACATGAAGAACATAGTACAGTTGTGTACACTTACCATAAATGCAGATGTGCGAGTGTATTAACTGTTGCAGTCCTGTTTCCATCCTTCCATCCCCCTTTTTCTCTTTCTTGGGGGCTCATACCTACTGGGGACAAGAAAAACTAATGCAATGGTGTCGGCTGCCTCTTTTTATAGCCCTGACGTCAGCCTAACTGCAGACAGCCGATGCAGAAGGGAAACCCTTTACTCTGGTATTTGGGCTGGCCGAGGGTTACCCAGCAGGGATAACCCACAAGTGATGACCGCAACAGTGAATACACTCGAACATCTACATTTATGTAAGTGTACACAACTGTACTTTCCATGAGGTGTGGCTGTATATGTTGATGTGGGTGTTTTGAAAGAGTGCAATTGAGGCTCCTGATGGTATTTCTTATATGTACTTTATCTAGGAGGTCTGTGGGGTTTAGGAAGGTTACATTTAAGAGTGTCTGCATGTCTATGTATCTGCTTTGAACTGTGTGTGATGGGTGCAGCATACATACTACCAATGACCTGATTGATTAGAAGTGCTTTTATGTCAGAGCTTGGTCTCCAGTGACATTGTTTAAATACATCTCTTACATACCTTATCAGTTTGTTTGAGGATTAGCTGGTTGTCAGTAAACATTAGGCAGTTTCTACATTGCTTCAGGATGTCCATATCCACCAAGCTGGTAAGAGAGACAGTGGGAAAGTTCATAGCCATGGCAGTACACCCCTTTTTATTGATTAGACTGTTGTGAGAATACAAAGTAATGGCAGGAGTGTCTGGTTAGCAACTTTGGGGGCAGTGATTGTCACTGCAAACTAGTTGCCCTGTGTGCAGTTAGGTACTGGTGAAATTTTAAGAGTGCTTTTCACAGGAAAAATGTCAACTCAAGGTGTCTGCATCTGTACTGGGCACTGCCAAACACTTGAGGAAAAACTGCTAAAGTAGACCTTGATGATTATGGATAAAGTATTTAGGGAGATAAGGGTGGCCATGGTGGTGCAGCAGTTAGTGTTGCCACCTCACAGCAAGATGCTCACCGGTTCAATCCTCGGCAGGGGTGCCTTCTGTGCGGAGTCTGCATGTCCTCCCTGTGGTCACATGGGTGTCCTCCGTGTGCTCCGGTTTCCTGCCACATCCCAAAGACATGCAGTAAGCGGATTGGACACTCCAAATTGGCCCTAGGTGTGAGTGTGTGCCTTCTGTGGAAGGTTGGGCGCCGGGCTGGCAACTTGACACCGTAAAACTCCACTGCCATTCATGAGCGGACAGGTGATCCACTGTGGCGACCCCTAACTGGGAAAAGCCAAAAAAAGAAGTCTGAAGTTAGGTTAGACAGCAGCTAATCAAGCAATACTTATTGAAAAGAAAGAATTAGCTTGTCAAGAATGATGAAAAGAGGGGAGTCACCTGAATGGCTACTGCTTGACCACTATTAGTGCTGGTCTCACCACACCTTCACTGTGCTGGGATACAGTGCCCCTTTGCTTCTTCTCTCACCAGAAGCAAAATAGTAGCGTGAATCACAAGATGAGAAGCAGGCCACAGGCTTTTTGGTGATGAGCAGTCTTGTCCCAAATGATGCAGGGGGTCTGTACACTTGTTAGTCTTTTCCTGATAAATGCATTGAATTGCATCTAGACCAGTCAGGAAGGTCACGCACAGCCACTGCCCAATCAGAGACCATCTGTAGTCAATGCCCTCTCCTCCTCCTCTTCTCACCAGGAGAAAAATATAAGCACAAATTCAAAGATTGCACCTATGAAGCAGTCATCAGGCTTTCTGGTGATCTGCATTCTCCAGGAATAATGTCTATAAGCTCCTTCTTTCACCAGGATCAAAACTGAAATGCTAATCCTAAGATTGCTACTGAGAGGCAGAATGTGGGCTCTACATTAATTGGTGGTCCTGGACTAGTTGTTGCATATTTTAAAGGTAAGATGGAAAAATAGGTTAATGCTCTATAATAGCTTAAGTAAGTGTTTTTGCAGGAGAGCTTTGGTCCCTGCATCTCCTACCCCTGTCCTGTTGTATACCCCTGTCCTGTTGTATATGCAGATCTGAGGTCACTGTACCTTTGAGTGGGGGAGTACTCTGAGATGTTGCAGTCTAGTATATTGTTCTCCTGTCACGGTTCTTTTATTCCAAGGGACTTAATTTAATGTCCTTAAGACATCTGTCATGCACCCCTTCCTAACATTTGAACAGGCTTCGATTTTTCCAAGCTGCATACTTGCAGTATCTGAACAAAAAGTTATCTTTGGAAATCCAGTCAAAAAGTATGTTGTCCTACAGTTGCTTGAGTGGGCAGCAAAATGAAGATCAGCTGTGGGTTCTTTATTCACTGTGGTGTGATGTAAAAAGTCGTGTGGTGGTAATGGACAACTGTGAGCAGAATCTGTAAGACGTTTTTATCTTCTCTTGTTATTCTTTGTGATAATGATCTTGTATCAAGTACTAGGCTAACTGCCATTGTGAAACATTTTTAGACTAACCAATTTCCTTTTCAAAGATGAGCATCAAACCCTGTACCTTGTATATGTGAGGTAAACGCATTAGCCATTATGCCACACCCCATCTTAACGGTTAACCAATTAACTGTGGTGCTTAACTAGTTAAGTAAAACTGACTGTACAGCAAAAGGGGAAAGTTCCTACCATGTGCATGTCTTGTGTAAATAAATGGTAAAACCAGTCTTCAAATTAAAAAGTTACTGCTCACGGTTTCTGGGACTTGTATATAAACAAAAATTGATATAGCTACTGCGGCCCTGTAAAGTCAGCAATGTCATGGGATACTCCATTGAAATATTCCTTGGAATGCTTTTTTCCAGCTTTAGATTTAGTGTTTCAAGGAGAATAGTGGCCAAGACAGATGAGTAGTCAAACAAAGGCTCTCATTGTGACACCGTAGATCTGGGTCAGATTTGCAAACCCAGGGCTAAACACCATTGCATATGGCAAATTACTGGCATCTTGATATGGGAATGTGTACCAGAACAGGTATTGGGTTCCAGAGAGGAGAAGAAAATCCCTGATTGAGAGGAGGAGCATGCTGATGACTTGCTGACTATTCTGCCTCTGTGGTGCTCTCTGGTTTTGTAATAACATAGTCTAAAACACAATAGAAGCAGGGTTTTTAAAGTGTGGTAACCTTTTCCAGGAATGTGGATCTAAGACTAATGCAGTGAAGGAGCTGCAGGAGAGAAACTGGTACCCTGTGACTACTACTAAAGGTTTGTCCCCTGTTCCTTCAAGCCTTTAACAAAGATTATGCAGTGCCCAAGCTGAAAACAAGAGAACTGAAAGGAGAGCAGGCTGAAAAACTGTTTCATAATTTTGAATAGAGGAAAAGTGACCACTTGTGCAGGTGAATAACACCTGCATGTAAGGGAAGTATTCAAATGAGGAACATGACATGAGAGTAGAAGTGTTTACTGTTAAAGTATCGCTGCATTCATAAGAAATGACAAGAGACCAGAAGATGCAGTTGAATGCTAACACTCATTGTAAAGGCACATTGGAATGTCAGTAACTGGATGTAAAAGGAGATTTGTAATGTTTGCAGGTGAACAAGCATAACAAATCATATTTTTTTATTTACTGTCATTTGTGACTCACTAATTCAATGCATCAACAAGCTACGAGAGGAAATATTTTTCATAATGGACTGTTAAGATTTTCAGAAGCTAGTGAGCTCTGTCATCGTTCAGTCTCACATTTGCATTCTGTCATAAATGCAGCATTTTCCACAGTGTTCTTGAGACTTGATCCCTGAAGTTAGAGAACATCATCTGATGAATTTCTTGTTTCTGCAAACTAGTGCATCAAGCAACATAATTTGGCATCTGCATGGTCAGTCCTAGCTAGCAGGTAGCATTGGATTAGGGTGAGTGAGGCTTTGTTCATGAGAGATGTAGCACTTTGTGTTGCATTATTCTGTAGTGTGAAGACATAAGCATCCTTGAGAAATGATTATAAGTACAAATGGTCGTGCCTGGATTAATGCTATAGTGTAAAGCAGGGCACTCTGTATGTGATGGATGGCATTTAAAAACATCAGAGCTCGGGATAATCAGGCTTCCTGAGCAGTTATAAAGAAGCGTTTATGGCTGGTGTTATGGAAGACTGTGTACATCACCAAGGTATCAGACATGGTAAGTAAGATAAAAAGATATTCTGAAATCTCTTATATCCCCCTTCCCTCAATTTTAACAAATGCTCTAGTTGTAAACCGGATGTGAGGAAACAGTCTAGTAATTGTGTATGTCCTTCCATATGACTGTTGGCAGTATTCATAACTGAAGGGATCTCTTGCAAAGGATAGCCTAATGTCCAGGCAGTATACCATATCTTTAGTACTTACATGTGCCATATGTCACACGTGCACTCTCCTTGCACAGTCTCCGTGCAGAGAGTAGTGCATAAAGCTGATGTACAGACACACATACTCAGAATTACTTTGTTGCCAGTCCGAAAGCCATCATTGAACGCCTGCTGGTTACCAAGTCATGTTTCAGATAAGTGCCCCATTGAAGTTTTTCATTATCATCTTTATTTAGTGCTGGTTGGGTTCTTGTCATCCAGAAAGGGAAATGTCGTTGTGGGAGACAGATTCCCCATAAAGACTGTCCCAACCAGTGTCTCTTCTGTTTGGGTGTTTCCCACGACCATACACAGTGTTCCATCTGTCAAGCTTTTGTCCCAAAGATCCTATATAGCTGTCTCTCCTCCTTATCTGTTTGCCTTGAAAATCAACATGTTAAGCTGTGGCAGAGTCTTCCCATCCTGAGGGTCAGCCGTTAGCAAAGAAAAAGGCCAAAAAAACTTGGGTCTGATACGGCGGCTGTCCAGCCTCCCCTAGACATTTCTCTCAAGTCTAGTGAAAGCCCAGAGGATTGTATATTAGTTGCTTCGGATTCCCCTGCTGTGACCCTGTCAGAGGTCAGCATGGGTCCAACTTCTCACTTGTCCCAATAGGCTTTTCAGATGTCTGCTGCAGACATTGAAGGGGAACCTCAGCTGATTATATTTGAGAGACCGAAGTGGAATCCACAGATCTTAGTGAAGGCGGAGATCCCTACTAAGTTTGTGTGTGGCCAAGGAACTGATCCTCCCAGGGTGTTTTCGTGCAGACGTCTCCTAGAAAGAGGCAGAGAACCAAGCATATTTCCCCTGTAGTTAAGTATTCCCAACGTGAATTGCAGGCTTTTACTTTGAGGTTGTTTAATGTTTTTATGGCTTTAAAGCCTCCTCAATGGGTGTCTGTGCCTGCCCCTCCCTGGTCTTCCACCCCTCTTAAAATACCTAGGGAACTGGATTCGTCTGATAAGGATCAGGATTCGGAAGAGTCCCTGGCTTATTCTTCTGAAATCGCTTCCTCTTTAGATAGTGGTTCAGAAGAAGAGGAGAAGGATTCTTAGTCCAGATTCCTCTTTTAGAGGAGCTCTCCTTTGGGGACACTGTTACCCGTATGATGGAATTCTTTAAGTGGGATTGCTCTCAAATCTATGATATCCAAAAAAAGGTGTTACGAGGTCTTCCAGATTTGTAAGCCTTTTGGTGTTTCGCCAGATGTTCTTTGTGTTTCACTGTTGCAGTCCTCACACTTGGGTTATCCTGCCAGGAGTAGCCCTCAGTCGGCCCGAATACCAGAGGCTTAGTATTTCTGCGTTTGTTGCTGTCGCTCCAGAACTGATGTCAGGTCATCAGTGGTATAAAATCAGGCAGCCGATGCCATTACATCAGTCTTTCTTGCTGAGGAGCCTGAAGCAGAATCAGTTCGCACGAGTGCCAGTCGGCTGTTACCTGAGTTTTCATTTCCAAATTGAAGTTGAAGTCTTCTAAAGCTAAGTACCCCTTTGGGGATCCTTTTTTCTTGCTCTAACCGATGTCAGAAAAAGTTAACAATTGTCTCGCCTGTGGAAAGCAAATACCACACCAAGACTTCCATTCTTACTGTGTCACCTGTTTAGGCCCAGACAACAATGTCCCTCTCTGTCTCCTTTGTGCTTTGTTCAACGCCAGAACTATATGTCGTTGGGCCCTTATTGTAGCTAAATATTTTCACTGTCAGTCCTCATATTCTGATATGGCTTCAGTAAGCCATCCGACTACTGATCTTCTGAAAAGAGTATGGATAAAGACAGAGACAGACCGCACAGGTCTAAAACTGCCGATGATGCTTCCGTTAAGCTAGTCGTCATTTCTCCGGTCCTCAGTAAGGCCTTTTCGCAGCCCCTGATGCCTGCTTCTGTGGATTTGCAGGCCGCTACAGAGACCCTTTCGGAGTCTGGTATGTTGCGAGACTCTTCTTCAACTAAGGATCCTGTGGATGTCTCTACCTTGGATGGGTCCCGGAGCCGCTTAGCAAGCACTGGCTTCTGAGGAAGTTCTTCGCACTACCGATACTCGACAGAAACCGACGACTTCTTTGTCATCTTCAGTTCTTTCTAAAACTACTGAGTTTCTAAGACCCTGGGTATGAACTACGCCTAAAAAAACAATGACCCAAGCTCAGGCACATGCTTCCATGCCTCAATACCAAATGCTTAAAATGGCGGAAGACCTTATTATGCTTATTAGGGAAAGCCAGGCTATCCCTTCCAAAAGGAAAAAGAGACTTGTCCCCAGTAGTTTTATCTGAACAGGAGTCCGATGACTCTGAGTTTTCTGAATATGAAAACATGCAAACCCTCTCTGCTTATGAGGATTCTGATGCAGAGAAATCCATTCCTTTTGCCTCTCCTCCTGAGGATTTTTCATTTGGTGAAACCCTACATAGTTTAAGGGAGCATTTCCAATGGGAATGTCAAGACTATCCTCAGTCAAAGAAAGAGACTCAGGGAATTCTTAGATTTACCACAGCACAGACCTTTAGCCATTCCTCTTGTCCTGGATGTTGTGGATGATGATTTTATGTAATCCAGTTTGACTCCTGACACCCTGACTCCTGCTCCCAGGAAACCTGACAGGTGCTACAGAGTCCCTGACTCTCTCAAATTCCTTTTCAAAAATCCTACTGCTGACCCAGAGGTCATCTCCCAAGGACCAAAAGGAATTAAAGCAACCTCAACTAAGAATCCTACCCCCTCAGACAGGGATTCCCGAGCTGTAGACAGATGGGGTAAAAAAGTATACACCTCTGCAACTCTTGCTATTAGAGCACTAAATTATCAGTTCCACATGTTGAAATATCAGCAGCATACCATGGAACTCCTCAAACAAAAAATATCTTCCTTTCCTGCTTGTGCAGAAAATAAAGAATTACAAGAGCTTATGCATCCTGCAAGCCAAGTTACTAAGCACACCTTGCAATGTGGCTTTGATGCCCTAGAAGCATCTTGCAGGGCAGCAGTCACTGATTCTATTCTTGGAAGGAATGCTTAGCTTAAGGAACAGACCTTGCCAGACCATGTCAAATCAAAATTATTGGATGCACCATTGAACAAAGACAATTTGTTTGGCACCAAGGCAGAAGAGGTCTTAAAAAAATGGAAGAAAAAGCTAAATCTATACACACAGTTAGACTTTTTACAGATCCAGCCTCCGAGGTTCAGTAGGCATTGCCCCTCCAAGCATTGGTCCTTTCTGGCCCCCTCCAGGCCAGCTCAGCCCAGAACCAGGGGAAGTAGACCCCCCCCAGACAGCAGTCCCAGGGAATGCTGAGATCTAAGCAATGGAGTTCCTCCACTTCAAAAACAGGGAGTGCTTAGCCACCTCCTTATGGCAAGAACTCACAATGACTTTACACCTCCACCCCTTACCTCTACCCACCTGCTAGTGCCCCCTAGGAGGAAAACTCTCCTTCCATGCAAACAACTGGGCTTCTATTACCAATGACCGATGGGTTGTCAACGTAGTGTCCCAGGGATACAAATTTTATTTCCACACACTGCCAACCCCAAAAGGGTACCCAGATCTTCCTCCAAACCACTGGGCAGAGGCCAAAAAGCAAGTCCTTTCCCTGCTCTCCATGAGGGCAATACAGCATGCTCCTGCAGACCAGATAGGCCAAAGTTTCTATTCCAGACTCTTCCTGGTACCCAGAAAAGAGGGCACCTAGCGCCCAATCCTCGATCTATCCATTCTAAACAATTTTCTGGTAATACCAAAATTCAGAATGCTCACCCTCCAGCAGCTTCTTCCTATGCTTTCCAAGGATGCTTGGTTAGCCACCCTAGACCTAAAAGAGGCCTACCTACACATCCCAGTCAGGGAGTCTTGCAGGATCTATGCACTTTCAGTCCTCTGTGCTTCCCTTTGGCTTATCCACTGCTCCCAGAGTTTTCACAAAATGCCTTGCTCCAGCCATTGCTTTTTGCAGACAAAGAAATTTTCAAATTTACCCCTACTTCGACGATTGCCTGATTCAGGCAGACAGGAAAAGCTGCTACAGCATCTGACCTTTGTAAAGGACCTACCAACCTTCCTGGGGTATACTGTCAATGAAAAGAAATCAAAACTAGACCCCACACAGAAAATTGCATTCCTGGGAGCAAGTCTGTACCACAGCATCCCAGATGGCATTCCTTACTCCAGGAAAAACAAGCCTACCTAACAGGCTACTTCTCTCAACTAGCCACCAGAACCCAGTTATCCGCAAGGACAATCCTGCAAGATCTAGGGTTCATGGCCTCCTGCATTCTACTCATTCCATATGCCAAACTGCATATGAGGAAACTACAACGGTACCTAAAAAGCCTTTGGTGTCAGCACTCATAAGACCGGGAAACTGTTATACCTATGATGCCCTGTCTAAGGAAGGATTTTCTTTGGTGGGCAGCAGCATTCAACCACAACAAGGGACTTCCCTTCTCAGAACCCCACGCCACCCAGACCCTCACCACCGATGCATCAGACTATGCCTGGGGTGCACACCTGGACGGCAGGTGCATTCAGGGCCATTGGAGCCCAAATCAAATACATCTGCACATCAACCAAAAAGAGATACTAGCTGTTCAGCACGCCCTGACAGCTTTCAGACCCCCTACTCTCCCTGGGGCCTCTAGTGATCAGAACAGACACCACCACAGTGATGTGGTATATCAACAAGCAGGGAGAGACTCACTCTTATCCCCTCTGCAGGCTCGCCATGACCCTTTAGCACACGGCCTCAGCCATGCAGATACACCTGCTAGCACAATTCCTGCCAGGCTCCTTAAACTCTCTGGCAGACAACTTAAGCAGGAACCTGTTAGACCCACATGAGTGGCAGCTAGACCACAGACCCTTCAACCTTGTAACCCAGAAATGGGGCACCCCAAAGATGGACCTCGTTGCCTCCCACTCCAATCATCAGCTCAGCAAATTCTGCACCAGGGAACCTCACAGCAATGCCTGAAAAGTGGATGCTCTATCCTTCCAATGGGTAAACATCTCGATCTGTGCATTTCCCCCTTTACCACTCATTTCAAGAGTACTGCTCAAAATAAGGGAGGAAAAACCAAGCAGACTGGCCACGCCAGCAGCGGTACCCACTGCTGCACATCCTGTCACCTCTGCCACCATGGCACCTACCTCAGATCCCAACACTCCCAACCCAGAAGAATGGAGAATTCATGCATCCACAATTGCAGACCCTGAACCTGACAGCCTGGCTTATTCCCTGATCTCTCCTCAAGCTGCCAGCCTAAGCAAACAAGTCCTGGATGTTATATTTGAGGCCAGACACCCCAGCACTAGAAAATCCTATGCTGACAAGTGGAAAAGCTTTTGCACCGGAATCCAGGCTAAGGGAGCCAAAACAGCACAGCCCTCCCTTCCTCTCATCCTGGATTGCCTAGCAGACCTACTACACAGGAGTCTATCCTTCTCTTCTATTAAAATTCATGCCTCTGCCATCTCTGCTAATTACAGCACAGAGCCACCTCTCTTCTCACACCCTCTCATCAAACAGTTCCTAAGAGGGGCTAACAACTTAAGGCCACCCAGAAGAGCTCATACCCCAGGTTGAGACCTTAAATTTGTGTTGGAAAAGCTCACCCTGCCCCCTTTTGAGCCTGCAGCTTCAGCAGAGTTAAAATTCCTCTTAGAAAACAGCCTTGCTTCTGGCCATCACTTCAAGCTAGAAAAGTTTCAGAGCTACAAGCACTCTTGGGTGTAGAGCCCTTTATCATTTTCCATGCTGACAGGGTCTCCCTCAGGACTAACCCATCCTTCATGCCTAAAGTGGTGTCCACTGTGGCTCTCAACCAATCCATTCATTTGCCCACCTTTTTCCCTAGCCCACAAAACAAGGGGGAAATGATTCTGCACTCTCTAGATGTGCACAGAGCTCAGCTTCTGTCTGGGTAGGACTAAATCTTTTAAAAAAAACTGACCAATTGCTAGTCAGCTTCGCAGCAGGGGCAGAAGGCAAGGCCATATCCAAACAAGCTATCGCCAAATGGATAGCACACTGCATCCATTTCTGCTACAAACAGCACGGGAAACTGCCCCCAAAGGGGATCAGGACACATTCCACCAGGGCAACCTCCACCTCTGCAGCTTTTCTCAGAGGAGTCCCCGCCAGAGACATCCTGGAGGCTGCATTACCACCTGCCTATCTTCTCCAAATCCAGAGCAGGCTTTGCCACTGCAGTCTTGCAGGGCATCCTTGTCAGCCCCCAGTCTTTTTGACCACCTCCACCCTTTTCTTCAGCTTTGGGAATCAACCCAAGTGTGATGACTGCAACAGTGAAACTCGAAGAACACAGTACAGTTGTGTACACTTACCATAAATGTAGATGTTCAAGTGTATTCACAGTTGCAGTCCTGGTTTCCCACCCTCCATCCCCCTTGTCTCTCTCTCTCTCTCTCGTCCTCTCTCCTTACAGGGAATATTTGGTATTTACTTTCTACTGGTGGTGTTCTTCCACCATAACCTAGCTCCCTGTTTGGGGGCTCCTGACATTTGGGGCAAGAAAAACTGATGTATTGGCATCGGCTGCCTGATTTTTATACCACTGACTACCCGACGTCAGTCCTGGAGCGACAGCAACCGACGCAGAAATACTAAGCCTCTGGTATTCGGGCCAACTGAGGGCTACCCCTGGCAGGATAATCCAAGTGTGATGACTGCAACAGTGAATATACTCAAACATCTACATTTATGGTAAGTGTACACAACTGTACTTTCTGGTTGCCCTTCTGGATACCGCTTTAGCAACTTCTGTGGCTTGACAAATGTAAATTTCTTTGTAAATGCCCCTTTGCTGATCCTTCTGTAGTATCTGCCTCTTCTGATAAGCCTTCCAAGCTGTTGCTCTCTACCAAGCTACTTCCTTCAGGTAAGGATAGCAGGGCCATAGAGAGGCTGGACAAAAAAGTTTGTTCTGCTACCACTTTATCTTTTCAGGCCATTAACTACCAGACTCATATGAACAGCTATGTTTTGGCCCTCCTTTCTCAGGTTTCTCAAGTATTTTCTGACCTTTCTAACTCTGAGTGGAAGGCATATGCCCTTTCCCTGTTGGGTTCTACCTGTCAGGTTGCCCATCACTCTGTTAAATGCAGATGTGATGCATCTGATGCTTCCTCCAAGGCTGCTGCATTTGGATCTGTTATGAGACATTATTGTTGGCTTGGTCTTCAGATATGCCTGATGACATTAAAGCCAAACTTAAGTATCTCAAGGATAAGGGTAAAGCATTGCAGGAGTTGAAGCATATTTTTATTTCTCGTATTCCTAAGTTTCAAAGTAATTACCCCTCCAAATCTGCTGGTTGCAAGTAGTCTTGTCCTCCACCCAAAGGTGAAAGGGTGTCTAGATGTGTGCCTCCTGCTAAGTCTACTCAAACCCCTACTTTTCAGGTTAAGCCAGGTTCCATTCGACAGTTTGTTTCCCCTTCCCCTCGGCCAGGTTCTCTTATCCCCTCCAGCTTTCCCTGTCACTTCCAAATTGGTTAAAGATCCCAGCAGACTTTTGTGTTCTGTCCATAATCCACCAGAGATATTTCATGGTTTGGAAATCCCTCCCTCTCTTTTTGGACATCCCTTAACCCCCTTGGGAACAACAGCTTCTTTTCTTCAAGGTGCTGCATTCTCTTTTGATCCAGGGCACCGTTAAAGCTATGCCCCTTGCCCAGGTAGGAAGGCTTTTTGGTTACCAGAAAGGACAGCACTTGGAGGCCAGTTCTGGACCTTTCCCAGCTCAGTACCATTCTCAAGATCTCTTCCTTTCTGATGTTCTCTCTTCAGACATTATTTCCCCTTATTCTCTTCCTCAGGTCTTTCTGGTCACTCTGACTCTCAAAGATGCCTACCTTCATATCCCCATCCATCCCCTTTTCAGGAAATGTTGCATTTCTCTGTTTTCTTTCTTGCATTTTAAGTTCTCTACTTTGGCCTTTCTACTGTCCCAAGGGTATTCACCAAATGCCTTTTGCAGGATGAGGAGCTCAGACCTTTACTTATCTGGACAATCTGCTCATTCACACTTCTTTCTTGATCTGCCTTAGAATTTCTAGTTTACTATTTCTCTGTTGCAGAGTCAGGGGTTCACTATAAACTTTCAGAAATCAGCTCTGACCCTATCTCAGGATTATATTTTTCTTTGTTGCAGGTTCCAGACCATCCCCATGCTGGCATCTCTGTCTGCTCCCAAGGCCCTGTCTCTTATTGCCTTTTTCGAGTCTCTTCTACTTCTGGCTTCAGTAGTAGCCAGGGACATTCTCAGGGTCCTTGAGTTCATGACTTCCACCATTTCCATGCTCCCTGTGGCTAGGCTCCACACGAGAAACCTACAGTGGTACTTCAAGTCAGTGCGACTCCATCATTGCCTACCCCCGGACCTCCCAGTCCCCTTCCTTCCTTGTTTCAAGCTTTAATTTCAGTGGCAGATTTATGAACTTTCTCTTAACCTAGGGCTTGCTTTCCAGGCTCCATTCCTGTTTCAGGAGCACTTTACAGAGTTCTCAGACAGGGGGTGGGGTGCCTCTTTTCCCTCTCTCTCAAGGTTCATGGCCTCTGGACTCTTCATCAGAGATCAGACCACATCAGTATAAAGGAGATGAAGTCTATTCTTCTAGCTCTTTAAGATTATTATGCCCTGTTTCATCATAGGCCCCTGAAAATTTCACAGACAATACCACAGAGATGTGGTTTGTTAATAAGCAAGGAGGAACAAGGTCCTACCTTCTTTGCAGACTAGCTGTTCTGACTGGAATCCAGCTGTCCAGTATCAAGTGACTCTTCAGGCTTTTTACATTCCCTCGGAGCATAATCTACTGGTAGACTCTTTGAGTAATTCCATTACACACACTCATGAATGGATACTTCATGGAGATGTGTTCCTGGGCATTGTCCATCAGTGAGGTATTCCTCAGGTAGATCTTTTTGCCTCCCTTCTGAACAGACAGTTTCCTGTGTTCTGTTCCAGAGTCCCAAATCCTCTGGCTTGGAAAGTGGACAACCCTATCTTTTCCTTGGAAGGGGATGTTTCTGTACACCTTCTCTCCCCTTCCTCTTTTACCACGGGTCTTGCACAGGATCAGGCAGGACTCTTCCAAAGTCTTGCTAGTGACTTCCTTCTGGCCCAGACAGCCTTGGTTCCCCCTTCTTTCTCACCTGGTCAGAGGCAGTCACCACATGTTACCTTTCCAGGTGGACCTTCTCACACAAGACAGAGGGGGCACTTATCCATCCTCACTAGTCCACTCTTAAACGGATGCTATGGGTGATGGGCGTTTTATCCCTTTTAAGGCAACTCTTTTCTGAGGATGTGCTTTAGGGCTTGCAGAAGGCTAGGAAGCCCACTACCAGTAAATCATATTTGTCCAAATGGAAAAGATTTTCTGTTTGATGCCTCTCTCACCATCAGGATGCCCTACATGTGGAGGTTGCCCTGGTTTTGTTTTATTTCTGTGATCTGCTCTATGCTTGTTTGGCATATTCTTCAGTTAAAGCTCACCTGTCAACAATTTCTGCTTGTCTGCCCTTGACTCCTCCTTTGTCTTCTAGATTTGAGGTCAAGCAACGTCTTAAATGTGTTCTTCATATCAGGCCTCCCTGGAAGCCTGTTCTGCATTCCTGGGACCTCAGTTTTACTCCTGAATAACTGACTCATGCTCCCTTTGAGCCTGCTGGTTCAGCTTCCTTGCAACTTTGTACTTGGCTCACTTCAGCCAAGAGAGTGTCTGAACTTCAAGCTCTCATGGTTGCTCCTCCTTTCTTAGTTTTCCACACAGAGAGAGAGGGGTCGCTCTTCGTACTAACGCTTCTTTTATGCCCAAAGTGGTTAGTGAGTTGTCCCTTGGTCTGTTCATTTGACTTCTTTTTATCTCCACAGTCTTTCAGTTAGAAGGTTTTTCACACCTTGGATTTGCATAGACAGGTAAGATTTTATTTGGCTAAAACTAAAGTTAGTCACAAATCTAAGCAGCTTTTTGTTTCCTTTTGTCCCAGGACTTTGGGTTTGCGGTTTCTAAGCAAAGCATCTCTTCCTGGATTTCTAAAGCCGTTTCTTCGTTATTCTTTTCATGGTAGATGTCTTTCTTCATCAGTAAAAGCTCATTCTGCTAGGGCTGTTGCCTCTTCTAATGCTTTTTTCAAGAGGCTGGATACCAGTTCCATCACTGAGGCTGCGCTTGGTCTTCTGTGCAAACCTTCAATAAGCATTGTAAGTTGGAATTTATTTCTAGGGCTGGCTTTGCCAGGGCTATCCTGCATGGGTTTCTCGAGGGCTCTTTAGGGCTGCCCTCCTCCCAGGTTTCCTTTTCAGCTTTTTTACTCTCCCTTCAGTTATGAATACTGCAGCAGTGATACAGATGGACATAGTACAGTTGTGTAAAATCTTACCAAAACAGTAGATGTCCTTCTCTTCACTGTTGCAGTGTTCGCCGGCTCTATCCTGTACTGCCTCCTCTGCTGTAGCCTGTTCTTTCTTGCCCTCCTGGCTGAGGGGCTGTCACCCTTTTCTCCTAGATGCACATATTTTCCCTTTGTCCTAAGTGTGTGTGTTCATAAATCACTTTTGTGCCTTATGTCTTGTGTGGGTACCGTACATGTGATGTATGTTGCCTGTAAGTACTAAAGGCTTTGGTATACTCACCAGATGTTGGGCTATCCTTGTAGGAGATCCCTTCAGTTATGAGTGCTGTAACAGTGAAGAGAACTACTACATTTATGGTAAGATTTTACACAACTGTAAATCTTTTGAAGAGTGCCAATCTTTTGGTAGCAGATGGAAAAAGGAAATGTTTACCCTTTCCACAAATCTTGAAAGTGAGTATGCTCACTGTGGAGGTAAAAATGGACAATTTCTGTGAATGTTGATTCTTTTTAAAAGTTTGCAAAGCCATAACAAACTGCTGCTGTTCGACATTTCTTATAATAAGACAGAGAGGGGCTGGGTGGTAGCAAAATGTTTGAAATTTTGATTACCTGTAAAATCGTCTTCCTTTATGAATGAGCTCACAAATGTTCTAAGAAACAAAATTCCATCACAACTGATGGAGGACACATTTCTCACACAACCCCCTACCCACCCCATCTAAGATAGAAATAAGTATTTTGCAGTGGAGCAACCCTCAGCGCAACACTGGTATGATGTCAAAGCCCCCACATTAGTCTAACACACGTCTGCATATGCAGATATGTAGATCTTTAGAGTCTGTATCATTTTGTTGAACACTTTCTTTGTCAAACATTTATTCATCGAACTTTATCTATCGAGCACCATTTCAGCGAACAGTTACATCACTGAAACTTTTTCCCAGGGAAGGAAGTTAGTTGGCCATTGTTGCAGATTTGCCCTTTTACCCAGTGTAGTGCATTCTCTGAGTTGGTACATATAAGTGGGGGGAATCCCCACCTTGGTTAGTTTAAAATAATGTTTTTGTTACGATCTCTGTGATGGACAAGTAGCTTCTTTCACTAGGGATGCATTTTGATGATATAACTGTTTGCTGAAGTGGTGTTCAGTGGATAAAGTTTGATGAATAAATGTTCGACAAAGCAAGTTTTCAACAAAATGATATAGACCCATATCTTTACCTATATGTATCTATATACAATACAAACATTACCTACATCTGTATATAATATATCCATCTATGTATATATGTGTATATATATATATATAAATTTTTGTGTATGTGTAGATATACATAGAGATAGACAGCGATAGATGCACTGTATGGTTGCAGTTTTTTTTTTTTTTTTTTTTTTGCAATAGCGATCTCTCAAAAGAGCGAATGCTTTTTTCTGGTTTATCAGCCTGCCAGTTGTTTTGCATGCGAGATTGCTGTACAATGGTGTCTCAGAATTTGTCCCTTCACTGTTGTTGTGCAGCATTGGAGTTGGTATATATAATTAGCAAGGGGACTTAACCCCTTGCAAAAAAAAATATATATGTATATATTTTCCTTCAGTCTTTTAAATTCACTCTTAAAAAGTTTGCTTTTTGTATTCACTCTTTGAAGCAGTTGATGTTTAATGAGACAGTCACATTTGTTTTTTTGTTTTTTTTTAAATATCTATATAGATAAGTAAGCACAGACACCTATATGTGTGCGTAGATACACACACCTATATATGTATATATATATACATATATATATATATATATATATATGTATATATATATATATATATGTATATATATATACATATATATATATATATATATGTATATATATATACATATATATATATATATATACATATATATATGTGTGTGTATGTATATATATGTATATATATATATATATATATATATATATATATATATATATATACATATACATATATATATATATATATACATACATATATATGTGTGTGTGTGTATGTGTATATATGTATATATATATATATATATATATATATATATATATATATATATATACAATATCACACACACACACATGTACATATATGTATGCATTCACATTTAAATATAGATAAAATGTGCAGACAGCTGCACATGGTATATACACACGGATACACTTATGTCTATATATTATCATACATACCTTTAACTGTATGATCATATAACCGTGTGGAAAGGAGGATCTCCCCATTAAAGTAAGCATTGGTCTTCACTTGCACAGACAGCAGTTTTGCAATGCCTAATATCATGTAATTTGATCTGATCTGATATGAAAAGTGATCTTGACCATTTGTGTTTGGGTGATTAGAACCTGATCAGCTGGTACTTGTGAGTTGTAGGGAAGCTGTAATGTCTGTTCAGTTTTTACTTCCTGTTTTACATTCTTTGCATTTCTCCCTTGCATTATCCAGTCACACACATTTCTGTGTTACTGTTTAGTCCTTAGATAGTCTTCCCATTTTCTCACTGAGCAAAATAATGTACTGAAGTGTTGGAGGTAATGAATTGCCAGTAGCTTAATTGTATGGAAACAGTCATGTTAAGCTGCAGCACCTTCCCTAGATATATGAATGTGTATACAGAGAATGCATAACTGTATACCTTAAAAGGCAGCAGTATATGTAGTAATTTCTTAAAAGAAAGGACGACACCAGCCTCATTTTTCCAGTCCAGTCTATTTCAGAAAAAGAAGCAAAAGTACCTAATCTGACCCAGAAATACTAGTTCAGAGTTTTTGGAAGAAAAAAGTTTTTTTTTTTTTTTTTGATAACAGTCATCTGGTATAAATTCAGGAGTGAGCACTACAAGAATGTCTGGGGGCTAGCTAAGATGCTTGTACAGCTAATGATAAAAAGCCACACTCTTGGACTGCAATAAGCAAATCACTTTTAATGTCGAAATAGTACCTTGTACGTGTCACATGCCATTTATGTTGCTGCAGATGTTCTTTCAGCATATTTTGAGAATATTAGATCCGTAGAGTTAAAAAGGTCTAGATGATACATTGTGGTCTATTTTTAGATAACACTTATTGAAAAAATGGTCTTTCACTTTTGATGAAGTCTGCTGCTCTAAATCAAAATTGTTAGTACCCGTTACTCAAGGGAGTGGAAAAGTGTCTGCTAAACAGTGGAAATGTAGCTTCATTTTCAACTTCCGCACACACACTGCAAGTAATTTCCCAGAAGAGATTCTGTGTCTGTATCAAACAGTTTAGTAAACAGTTCCGTTTCATCCTTCTCTTTTTTCCCACTGAGCAAAGCTGTGTACTGAAGCCCTGGGGCTGATAAATTCCCAGTTGCTTAA
This sequence comes from Protopterus annectens, assembly GCF_019279795.1. Lineage (NCBI taxonomy): Eukaryota > Metazoa > Chordata > Ceratodontiformes > Protopteridae > Protopterus > Protopterus annectens. The sequence goes on along the minus strand of NC_056744.1, from coordinate 448,711,774 downwards.
GTCTGTCAAAACCATCATGTTACACCTTCAAGACCTAGGTTTGCAGCCAGATGTGAAGCTGCAGAAAATTTCTGTACATCTGACGGTCATTTACTTGGTAACGTTACAGCATTTAACAAAGCTGGGGATGTATTTACTCAGTTGTGCATAATGTGGAGAAGATAGTCTGTCAATTTCTTGACAACAGCATTATTCCCCTCCTGTTTTTAATTAGCAGCACTAACATTGTATGTGTACTCTGCTGTTTCGATAAGCACCAAACCGCCATCAGATATTTCAAGGAAGTAGAAGTGAGGAAGTTTGCAAATACTGGCAGTTAATCATTTTTTCCTTAAGTAGAATGTTAGTAAGTTCTGTTCCGGTGCCCCGTAAAAGTAGCAGAGGAACACTGATACAAATGGGAGTTGGATAGTTTATAATGGCAAGTTTCTCCAGTATAATGGTCACATGCTTCAGAAAAAAAAAAGAAACATGATGGAGCACTTGAGGAAATCCAAAAGATGAAGATATGCTAACTGCTGCCAATCACAGTACTGCTATAGGGCTCCTTGACATAGGGATGTTTGTACTACACACGAGACATTATTTGGAAGATTTTACAGCTGTCAGTAATGCAGTTTTTTTCTGAGTGGCAAGCTCTGCTCTCAGATAGGTGCTTTAAGTGACACCTTCGTCACTGTGGCAAGGGCTTGGACTGTTAATGGTCATTGGAGGTTGGGAAATGCCTCATTACTTATTGTTAAAATACTGATATTGTGAAGATATAGGGCAAGAACCCTGTATTTGGCCACAAGCACAACAGAAACTTTTTGGATACCAAACTCTAAAGTACTTCATAAGATCTGGCAGACCGCTAACAAGGACATTGTTTTCCTGTATAAATGGAGTCTCTTTTTGAGCCCTAAAAAAGATCTTCATAGCCAACTGGCTTGAATGGTTTAATGGTTCAGATATTAACTTTACAATCCTTTCAAATCTAACTGAGCTCTATTTTTCCAGTTTCAAAACCTATTTAACTAATAGCACTGCTAATCTTACTCAGGTGGTAGTTTCAACTTTATATTATCAGACTTGAAGAGGTGTCTGTTTTGTTATAAAGCAGTACAAGTTTCAGCCTTGTATCACTACATACCATAACAGAATTATAGATCCATATTACCAGACTCCACTGACATTTTTGACTGTACATTGTAACCAGTGTAACCTTGTGTTACTTTTAAACAGTCATTTAAAATAAGATATATGCTTACTATATCCCTCTTCAGTGGGTCTGCTGTGGGATTGTTGTCTTATTTGAGTATGTAATTGTTTTTCTCACTAACTCCCATACACTGATGCATATGCACCTATTGCCACAACTTGTGTTGTCATTCTGAGAGAGTGTGCCTAGCTCTTGAACCTACCTGTTCACTCAGCCACTGAACAAGTGCACTTCCTACAACTAAATCACAAACATTGATGGTTTGATGACTGCACTATTCACAAGTATATAAAATGGTTTAATTTAAATTGGTCCCACATTTGCTTCATCGCAGCCAGATTTTGCTACAATAATTATTGGTGGTGAAGTTGATTGAATTATGCTAGAATTGACTTGCAGCTTGTCGACTTTAGCATGATTCCTATGTGTTCCCCTATCTTTTTGTTTGGGTGACCATGCAGTTAGTATTTATGAGTTAGAGATTGCAGGGGCAAAGCCCCACGTAAAAATAATGTATGAACTGTCTGTATGGGGCAGGGATATTTTTATTTATTTATTGACATTTGTTAACCTGGAAAGTCCACTGGATCAGGAACCCATTTTCAGTGGAGGCTCTGGAAGAAAAGCTCCACTATTAAAAAAATGTACATAGTTAAAGGTATTAAAAATTTTAACAAAGCAAATTATATAGGTTAAGTAGTATAACATGTGTTAATGAAATTGACAGAATTATTATATACATATACATATGTCAACAATTGACAGAGTTGACTAGGCACAAAGTGCCAAAAATTATCATATGATTTTTCAACATGTGTTGAAAAGAACTTTTGAATTGATAGGAACAGTTGAATTGCAAAGGTTTGAAAGGAGGAGGGAGGGAGGTAGTAGTGCAACAGTAAATAGGGAAAAATAAGTAAGGGGATATTAAGGCATTTAGCTATTAGATATAAAAGGTAAGAGAAGGGAAATATAAATGGAAATGAGTGTGGAAAAAAGTTATATTAACAAAGTGGCTGAGGAGAGAAAGAGAGGAAGTATATTATTTACTGAAAAGGCTGGTGAGAAGACCGAGAAAAATAGAAGGCTAGGAAGAAACCGCGTGGGACTGAGTTTTTAGGTTAATTTTACCTTTAGGGATATGTAATTAAGTTATAGTAGATTGTGACTTACTAAGGATGGTGCCCTTCTAACATCAAGAACCCTATTGGTTGGGTGTACTGATAACAGTGAATCCCAGTCAGCAAAAATCCCAGTGGTTCAGCCACAGCTCAGGTAGACCAGCTTTTTTTTATTTTATTTCTGTTTTTTAATGATTTTTTTTTTTTTTTTTGCCTCATGCCCCCTTTATTAGTGCCCAGTTCTCCTTCAGTAGGGAAAAAGCCAATCACAGTGAGACAAGACTGTCATTTAAGCAGCCATAAGGAATTATTCCATCTATTAATCATAATGCACTTCTTTCACAGTTTATATGGTTGCTTGAAGAGTCAAAGGCCTGCACTGCCTTCCCCTGGGACCAGGCACGTTCCTCTACATGTTCTTTAAATCCTGTCATGCCGGTGGAGCTTGGCAGAACCAAAAGTATATCTTCTGCATATACACTGCATGCCATGCACCATTCTGTCCAGTAGGTACCAGTAATGTAAAACGGGTCAGATAGCCTCCCTGCCCCAAGATAGGTGAGTTGACATTAGCTGCTTACTCCAACAGTCTTTGTCAGCTACTCCAGCTCACTAAGTAGTCTGGATTTTGGGCAGTGCTTTTATCCCGGCATACTGTGGAACTGAACCCACAGGTGTAGTGACCCTATAACAGCAGCATTTGCCAACAAGCAGATGTCCGCTTAATGTGAAGATAATGCAGTTTGTAGTCCATCAGAAGAGATTTTGCTTGGCTACATTTCCTTCTATTCCTGGATAAAAGGAGCTGAACAGCTGCTGTCTCGTCTTAAGCACATGTATTCATATTAAGTAAACTGTAAGGATACAGCACATATGCAGGGTGTGAAGGGATGTTTTTTCTCTAGTTTCTACTGTAGCAAGCAGACATAAATGGATGATGGTGTTTAAGGACTACTCTAAAACTAGTTTTATGAGAAACCATGGAGTAATCCCAAAAGGCATTCAGTCCCTTGCGAAAGACTAGATGTAGTTACCCCAGAAATAAAGTTCTGGACTTCCAGGATCCTGTGACGTGAGGTAAGGGTCATCTTAAAGACCGTTTACCAGATAATAAACTTGAAAGAGCCACCAGGCCAGAGATGAGCAAGACAAGTCAGTCTTGAAGTTTAGGCCCTAACAGGGGTGGGAGGTTAAAGAACTGCATAATCCAGTTCAGTGCTACATCATCTTCCTGCCATTAAGAAGGTTATGATAGGCAGAAGAGCCTTAACAAATCTCACGTTCTTCATGGAGTAAATGAAATCTAAATTATATAAGTAAGACAGGTGCTTGATTGCAGATATGTAGGATACCTCTCTACCCAAATGGAAGACTTTTATGCTTAACAGACCACGTCTATTGGATAGACGACTTTTTAGTCCTTGCATCTCTGCTGATAGATCTAGTATAATCAGAGACTGTGCATCATTAACTATGACCTGTGGTGGAGACGTTTGTCAGACCTTCATTTAGAAACTTTGGATTGTACCATGAGGGTTTTCTATGGTGCTAGGGACTGGAGACTTCCTCCTGAAAGTGGTTTCAGAATTTTCCTTCTACCAGTCCATACAACTCCATGTTTTCTTTCACAAGTTCCTGAATATGTAAATAAGGACGGGGTAGCTGGCACTTTTACTAAGCAAACCCTCTTCAAGTGGATTGTTGGCCACATTTTCTTTCCATCAGAGTGCAAACTTTGCATAAGAAAATGCTGCTGCCAAAGGCCAGTTCATTGGAGGTATAGCTGCTTCAAAAATGTCTTTCTGTAGGCATATATGCCACAGAAACTAGACCATTGCTTCCCACCTTCATCAAGCATTACTAACTGAATTGTAACTCCATTGCCCTTCTTCACTGGTGCTTTAGCATATGGCCTTTGTGCCTTTACTTTTGTGTGTCCTGCAGTCCCTGTTTCCTATCAGTTTTTGTACTTACTTGGGATTCTTCCCTAATACTGACCTACCCAAATAGAACCCAGTGTCCGATTTTACTGGTAATGGACTCACCTTATCATCAGAGGGCCTTCATTTATGGGTCCGAATTAGCTTCTTGCCTTCTTCATTTCTCCAGAGGGGCCTCTGTTTGGTAGCTGCTGTTAAAGTTGTGTAAATTGGGTTAGTATATATTTTTTCTATACCCTTTTTAATGCTTTTATTTATTTATTTACATACATACATTTGTTTACCGGGATGGTCCACTGCGCCAAAGTGAGCCCATTTTCATTGGATGCCCGAGGAGAAAAGTTCCACATTAACAAGCACGTACAGTAAAAGAGTCGCAGTTGAATACACAAGTTGAAAATAACAGTTGTATGCATAAAGGTAAAAGCTTGAAATTAACAACTATATTCATTACGGTAAAATTTAAAACCCACGGTGGTGGTGCTGCGGTAGCGTTGTCGCCTCACAGTAAGACGCTGTCCGGTTCGATTCTCAGCTAGAGCGTCTTCTGCGTGGAGACATGCGCGAATGGGCGTACCTTTGTTGAAGGTTGTGTGTCAGGCCTGACAAGCCAGTACGTAAAAATCAACTGCCAATCATTAGCGGACCGGAGTTCCGCTGTGGCCACCCCTAACCGGGAAAAGCCGAAAGACACAAACATTCATTACAGTACAATTTAAGAGATACAGTTGAATATACACAGGTCAGAAGTCACCGTTTATATGAAGATAAACATGTCAATAACTTAACTTCAGGAACATAGTAAGAATACTTTATTAAGCATAACATTAAAAACTGAAAAGTACATATACAGTAATGGAAAATAAGCCATATTAATATTTGTTTTCATGGAGTATACATTCTAACAATGTTTGATTCACTCCATTATTATATAAATAGTTCAATTCCTACCTTCCCTTAAATTTCATTCCACCTCCTCCTGAACACTATTCTGCATCTTTTGTTCTCGCATAATCTGTTTATTTCTAGGTAATTTGCTCTTTCCTGTTTCAAAAAATTCCACGTCCTGTTCTTTCATCTCCCATGCAATGTTTGGTGTTTCATTTGGTTTAGATTTTGATTTCCATTTTATAGTATTTGCTTTTTTTGAAACCAGTAGCTTTAAACTCGGAAAGATCTTACTTTATTTGAGCAATTCAGATCCTGTATCCTTACTTACAACCATTTGCTTCCGCAAATCTTTGTATCCCCCCCCCCCAAGTATGTATGTTCCCATTTACCTCTGTCTGTCCCATCACACCTCCAGCATTTGCTATCTCTGAAGTTTGCTCATGGTATAAAAATACTTATGCAACCACTTCTACCTTTTGGAATTTGTTGCCTATGTCTGAACTATACAGATATCCTCTCATTGTTCCTCTGTACGTTGCCTGCCTTTCTGTTCTGTCTTCCCAATCTTTTCTAACCTCCTCTGATCAGTTATTTAATATTTAATATGTCCTACTAATTATCCCTTTTTAACAACAGTTTCTGCTCTACACTCAACTAAAAACACTAACAAAGATGGCCTTTCATTTAACCATTTCCTGTCCCTTTCTTTTTACCTATATTCTCTTATCAATCCCTGGAAGGGAAGGTAGTCCAAACTTCTGTCTAGCCTCCTCCCGTTCTCTTACTTTCTCTCTCTAGTTGTTTACTTCCAAAATCTTGGTTCCTTTGCTAATTTTCTATAGTAAATTCTAGTCCCCTCTTGCCTACTTCCAGTGTGTGTGTGTATGTGCAGTATAAGTACATATATATATATATATATATATATATATATGTAGATATATATATATATATGTAGATATATATATGTGTAGATATATATATATGTGTAGATATATATATATATATATATATATATATATATATATATATATATATATAGGTTTACTATCACAATGCCGACGTGCACTTGCACAGCTATGAAGTATTCGAACAACAGATGTTCGAATACTTCATATTTCGGCAGGTGATGTGAGCGAACGTTACCATTGCGAATGGACTGTGCATTCGCAAATGTTCATCGTGCATACAGCTGCAGTCATAACAGATGGGTTTTCCTGCCGTCAGGCGGGTCCTCGGTCGGCCGAATTCCAAAGTCTAGGTCCGGCGTCAGATGTCGTCGCTTCTTCCCTGACGTCAGTGCGACAGGGGTATAAAAGAACCAGCTGACGCCATTTTCTTCAGTCTTTCTTGCCGCACGGTGCCCGAAGCAGAAGCAGTTCGCAAGTGCCGGTCGGCCAGCTCCTGAGATTATGAATATTTTTCAACCGAAGACTTCTTGAAAGCTAAGTACCCCGTTGGGGAAACTTTTCTTGCCTCATACCGATGTCAGACAAAGTTAATAAATGCATTTCATGTGGGAAGCAAATACCGCATAAGGATTTCCATTCTCTCTGCATTCCTTGCTTAGGCCCAGACCACGACGTCTGGGCCTGTCGTTTTTGTGCTACATTCAACAGACGTACTATTAAGCGTCGGGCGGAGTTCGCCCAACACTATTTTGGCAAAAAGTTTAATTACATTATGTCGTCGGATACTCCGACTCCAGTTTTGAGTAAAAGACGCAAAAGACGCAAAGATAAGGACCGACATACGAGGTCCGCGACTTCTACCGACACCACGCTAAAACCGACTACAGGTGCTCCAGTTCTCAGCGAGGTGCCTACGCAGCCCCTGACTACCGATGACACTTCATTAGTGGTGTCTTCTTTGCCCGAGGTCGCAGGCTCTTCGGCCCACACCCCGACTACAGATACCGAAGCCACTTTTGGCGGGGAAACTCAGAGTTTAGACAGGCCTGCCACCTCTCAAGGTGTCTTCAGGCCTTCTTCTTTTTCCATTAAGGCTTTCACTAAATCTAAAGCAGCCATGCATACTAAAAGACAAGCTCCACAGGGCCCCTCTCAAGGCCCCATGCCTAAAAAGCAGATGCTCAAAATGGCTGAGGATTTGATTACTCTTATCAGGGGTTCTCAACCCCCCTCGGACAAAAGGCCCAGAGTGGAGGAAGAATACCCTTCCTCGGACCAGGCCTCCATTACTTCAGAACATTCTGAGGACCAGGAACATTCATACTCCCCTTTTGAAGATTCTGATGCAGAGGAGTCCATTCCCTCTGTCTCCCCCCCTGAGGATTACTCCTTTGGGGAAACCTTGCATACCTTGAATGAACACTTCCACTGGGAAGGCCAAGAGTACTCAGACTCCAAGAAAAGGCTCAGGGATTTCCTTTTGCTCCCTCAGCACAGGCCTCTGGCTATACCTCCTGTCTTAGACATACTAGATGATGTGTATTCAGAGGCCAGCCTTAACCCAGATTCTTTACCTCCAGCTCCAGTCAAGCCTGACAAGTATTACCGGGTTCCTGATTCACACCAATTCCTATACAAAAGCCATGCGGCTGACCCAGAAACTATTTCACAGGGTCCCAAGGGAATTAAGGCCTCCACTGCCAAAAATCCTTTACCTTCAGAGAGAGATTCCAGGGCTTTAGAAAGGTGGGGGAAAAAGGTATACACCTCGGCCACCTTAACCATGAGAGCATTAAACTGTCAGTTCCATATGTTAAAGTATCAACAGTTTTTGTTATCTCAGTTGAAAAGCAAAATGTCACAACCTGAACAACCAGACTTGAAGGAGTTGCAGGATTTGTTGCATAGTGCAGAGCAAGTGGGTAAACATACCTTGCAATGTGGTTTTGATGCTTTAGAGGCCTCGTGTAGAGCTGCTGTTACAGGATCAGTCATACGTAGACATGCTTGGCTCAAAGAGCAAACCTTACCAGATCATGTCAAAGCTAAATTACTAGATGCATCTCTTCAAAAAGATGTATTGTTTGGTGTTAAAGCTGAGGAGGTATTAAAGAAAATGGAGGAAAAGGCAAAATCAATGCAAACAGTGAAAGATTTCCTACAGGTACAACCTCCACGATTCAGTAGAAATTGGCCTTCAAAAAATTGGTCCTTTCCAGCCACGGACAGACCTCAAAGAGGTAGATACAGGTGCCCGAGGGGTAGAGGGCAATCTCAAGGATCATTTAGAGGCAGACAATGGCAAGCACCTACACCAAGAGGTGGTGAGGATAGTTCACAGCCATTCAGAAAGCAGAACCAATGACTTTCCCCTTTGCAAGCCAAGCAAGGCTCAAATGGCAGCACCTTTAGGCGGAAAACTGGCATTATTTTCGAAAAATTGGCATATTGTCACAAAAGACAAATGGATCCTTGACATTATAGACAGAGGCTACAGATTCCACTTTCACACCCTTCCAAAAATGAGAGGCATGCCAAACCTGCCACACAATCAAAGGGCAGAGGCACAAAAACAAATTTCAGATCTCATGGACATGAAAGCTATATTCAAGAGGTACCTGCACAAGAACAGGGTCAAGGTTTTTATTCCAGACTGTTCCTGTTACCAAGGAAGGGCAAAGATTGGAGACCTATTTTGGACCTATCCATCCTAAACACATATTTACTCGTACCAAAATTCAAGATGCTCACATTACAGCAGCTTCTTCCCATGCTGGGCAAGGAGTCTTGGCTGGTAACATTGGACCTCAAGGAGGCATACCTGCATGTCCCAATCAGACAAGATTGCAGACGATACCTCAGATTTCTTGCAGGTTCAAACCCACTATCAATTCTCTGCATTGCCCTTTGGCTTATGTACTGCACCCAGAGTGTTCACGAAATGCCTGGCATCAGTGATTGCCTTCTGTAGACTTCAAGGAATACAAATATACCCATATTTGGACGACTGCCTGATCCAAGCGGACAGCAAACACATTCTTCTGCAACACCTGGCGTTTGTAATAATGTTGTTGAATTCTCTGGGATACACAGTCAACAAAAAGAAATCAAGACTAATACCCTCTCAAACAATTTTCCTGGGTGCCAGCTTGGATACAAACACCCAGATGGCCTACCTCACACCAGAGAAACAAGGGCAACTAACTCAATACTTCAGAAAACTGGCAACCTACACCAGGCTGACTGCAAGGAAAATCCTGCAGGCTCTGGGATTCATGGCATCTTGCATCCTGCTAATCCCATGTGCAAAGCTGCATATGAGGAAACTTCAGTGGTACCTAAAAAACTTATGGTCCCAACACAGCCACAGTTTGGAAACAATTGTACCACTGATTCCATGTCTTCAAAAGGAATTTCTGTGGTGGGCTCAAGCATGCCAAAGAAACATAGGTCTCCCATTCTGCAAGCCTCAAGCAAATCAAGTCATCACAACAGACGCCTCGGACAACTCCTGGGGGGCACACATGACAGATCGGTGCATTCAGGGCAAATGGTCACAAAAAGAAAAGCACCTACACATCAATCAAAAGGAAATGCTAGCAGTAATAAATGCTGTTATGGCTTTCAAAGACCTACTGCATCCAGGCCAGCTATTGATAAGGACAGACAACACCACAGTGATGTGGTACATTAACAGGGAGGAACCCATTCATATCCCCTATGCAGGCTAGCCATGTCACTTTGGAACATGGCTCTGGAATTACAAATCCAACTTCAAGCACAGTTCCTGCCAGGCAAGGAAAACACGCTGGCAGACAACCTGAGCAGAAATATGACAGATCCACACGAATGGAAGTTGCATCCTCAAGTTTTTACTAAGATAATTCAAGCGTGGGGAAGGCCAGACATAGATCTCTTTGTCACCCACAGAAATTACCAATTGACAAAATTCTGCTCAAGGACCTTTCATCCACAGGCCTGGAAAGTGGACGCACTCTCTTTCAGTTGGACAACAATGACAGTTTATACCTTTCCACCTCTTCCTCTGCTGCCCAAAGTTCTATTAAAAGCCAGAGCGGACAGACCAAAGATGATTCTCATTGCCCCAGACTGGCCAAGACAACACTGGTACCCACTCCTGAGGAGCCTGACTCATTCCCCACCATGGATCCTGCCTCTAATGCATCTCCTACTGACTCAGCACAACTTCAAAACTCTTCACAGTCAGCTGAAAACACTCAATCTAGCCGCATGGAGGATTCCTTAAATTCACAACAGACCCTACTCTCCAAGGAGGTGCAGGATGTCATTTTGGAGGCCAGAAGGCCTTCTACTAGAAAAGCTTACTCCGCAGAAAGGAAAATGTTTTGTGCCTGGAATCAGAAAAAGGGTCAGAATCCTGGAATACTGAATTTACCTCAAATATTACAGTACCTAGCTGAGATGCTAAGCAGTGGACTTTCGTTCTCCTCCATCAAAATCCATGCCTCAGCCATTTCTGCAGAGTACAACACTGATCCTCCTTTATTCTCTCACCCTTTCTTAAGACAGTTCCTCAGAGGGGCTAAGAATATAAAACCCCCAAGGAAACGGACAGTACCTGCTTGGGACCTCAATTTCATTCTAGAAAAACTGACCCTGCCTCCTTTTGAGCAAGCTGCTTCAACAGAACTGCAATATTTGTCATGGAAAACAGCCTTCCTTCTGGCTATCACCTCAGCACGCAGGGTTTTGGAACTACAAGCCCTCATGGCTGTGCAGCCTTTCATCATTTTCCATCAGGACAGAGTTTCCTTGCGAACCAATCCTTCCTTTATGCCAAAGGTAGTATCCAGGGTAGCCTTGAATCAGGCTATCCACTTGCCTACCTTTTACCCTAATCCACAAAACAAAGAGGAGAGGCTACTACATTCCTTGGACATTCACAGACAGCTCCGTTATAATTTGGACAGAACAAAGCCTTTCAGAAAATCAGAGCAACTCTTTGTATCCTGTGCTACAGGTGCTCAAGGGAAGCCTATTTCCAAACAGACCATCTCAAAATGGATAGCCCACTGCATACGCTTTTGTTACTCTTTTCATGGTAAAACTGTACCTACAGGCATCATATCTCACTCCACAAGGGCCACAGCTACCTCTGCAGCTTTCCTCAGGGCAGGTTCCTACCAAAGATATTTTGGAAGCAGCCACTTGGAGTTCTGTACATACTTTCTCCAAGCACTATCACCTACCATTATACTCCAAATCTAGAGCGGGCTTTGCCACTGCAGTCTTGCAGGGCATCCTGGCTCCTCCAAGTTCCACTTAGTGCCTACCCCCCTTTATTAGCTTTGGGATTCTACCCATCTGTTATGACTGCAGCTGTATGCACAATGAACATAGTACAGTTTTGTACCTACCATAAATGTAGATGTTCGAGTGCTAATACAGCTGCAGTCCAGGTTTCCCTCCCTCCTTCCCCTCTTGGGACAGGCCTAATGGCTAACACCTCCTCATACAACCTCATGGGGGTATTCTTTTATGGTGTATTTGCTTGCAACTACTGTTTTTTGATTATATTGCATTGCATTATTACATAAATTTATGTTTTGCCTTACTTCTGGGGGCACCTGACATCTGGGGCAAGAAAAACTGAAGAAAATGGCGTCGGCTGGTTCTTTTATACCCCTGTCGCACTGACGTCAGGGAAGAAGTGACAACATCCGACGCCGGACCTAGACTTTGGAATTCGGCCGACCGAGGACCCGCCTGACGGCAGGAAAACCCATCTGTTATGACTGCAGCTGTATTAGCACTTGAACATCTACATTTATGGTAGGTACAAAACTGTACTTTCTAACGTTCGCTCATGTGAGGGGATCGCGGTACAGTGAGGTTAGGGAAATACATCCCTTTCCTCACTGTAGTGCGATCTCGGAGTTGGAATATTGTTGGGGGGTGGGGGTGCAGGGGGCTTGCCCCTGCAAAACTGTGTGTTTAGGCTGGTTAGGTAGGTAGTTACGGATCGGAGTGTTGTATTGGCGAAAATGTCGCGAGTGACATTTTCGACAATACACAGCTGTTTTCGACTTTAGGTAAATTCGGAAATGTTCATTTCCGATGTATAAATTCGAAAATGCAGACACGTTTTGTTCTGATTTTCGAATTTATGATAGTAAACCATATATATATTCATATATATACATATATATATATATATATACACACACACACACACAATTTCTTTAAACCACTAATAAAACAGAAGAAAATAAATTATAAAGTTTTTTATAGCAATTACAGTTTCTTGGCTAGGTTTCTCCATTCATGTACGTATGTCTCTCTCTGTCCTGTCATGTCCAACAAGGTCACTGGATTTAAAAACATAGTGCCTGTGTGCACATTTCTTACTGCTAGACTTACGTGACCAGTGTGTCTGTTGTCTGGGTGCTGATCATTTCAATGTGAATTGTGAATCTTGTAAATCCTTTGGGTCTTGGACATTGGCAGACCATAGGAATAAATTGTTTTTCATGCTACTCCCAGCCCAAGTGGGAGAGTCAACCCCCTCTGGCTTCCTCATCTTTGGCTTCTCCTTTGTCCAGGTAAGTCCTAGAAGGATAGAGATGGAGAGAAAGATGAGAAAAAAGAGAAATAGAAAAAGATAAGGAGAAACAGTGATCCAGAAAGATCTCCGGATCTGACTGTACAGTCAGCAGCTGCAATGAGGGCTCCAAGATTAATGGATCAGGCAACTTGGCAAGAACAGCAGCAGCTCTGATCTCTGTCCTGTCTTTGTGGATTTTCTTCAGAGCTGGCAAGTCTTAGGCTGAATTCTCCTATTCTCTAACAGTGATCTTCAAGAACATCTTCTGTGGCTTTCTCCTTCAGGTCCAGCCGATCAAGAAGTTTGTCCAAAGCTGACATTGATAGGATGATGAGGAAGTTTCTTCAGACACAGATTGAAATGGAAGTCCTCCCATTCCCTCCCTGGGTCGGCCCCAAGCAGGTCCTCATTTATTTTCTCCTTCCCTGGTCCAATCCTTGGCTCATTGATCTTCAGAGCTGAGAGCATCCTGTGACAGAATCTTGTCAGAGCCAAAAGCCTGTTCAGCTTTGACTCTTGATTTCTTCCCTCACCCTGTTGTCTCCAGCTCCATCAGAGTACAAAGGGTCTCTGAGCTGAGGTGCTGTGCTTGAGGCCCAGGGTTCAGTTTATTGTTGAGGTTATTGGAGACATCTCTTTCCCTTGGGGCACTGGCCTTGGAGGTCAGCTTCAGAGTAGAATAGTAATAGGGAATGTTCCTTCCCTAGAATTCTTTGGTCCTGGGCAATCTTTCTTGGCTCCGATCTTGATGTCTGCATTCAAAGTCTGTGGAAGGGTCCTCTCCAGGCCCAGAGAGGAGAGGCTTCACACCGGCTCAGGTCCAGCCCCGACTCCCTTTGGATTTTTGTGTTTCGACCCATCATGCTGTCTGTTAGGGGCATCTGGCTTCACTCTGCCTCTAGTGTCTTCGCTTATCTAGTTCTCACTCTGATCCTAAGACATCCCTGAAACACCCTCCCCCAGAGGAAAGTCACAGGAAACAGGCATGCAAGAGGAAGACATGTTAATTCCTCACAGGAGTCTTCCACAAAAGTTGACAACATTGATGAGGGGAGGAAGACATCTGCTTTGGGGAAATCCTAGAATTGATGAAACAAAGTGGGAGCCGGTCATCTGATGCCCCATCCTAACAAGAGTCTGTATTCCTGGAGGCATTTGGGTCTGGCTCATCTTCTGTTTGAGTTGTCTCACCTTTTTATTAGCTCATTGACCTGGTCTCTCAGCGGGCATGGAAAGAACCCCGTATGGTGGAGCCACTTCCTAAGAAACCAGACAAGATCTTAGTATCACCAAGAAATAGATCTCACTGGAGCAATGGTCCCAAGTTGATGCTATGGTGTTGATGACAGCCACCAAGGAGGAGCTTTCTGAAGAAAGTATCTCTGTCCATACCACATAACAGTGAGTCCTAAGGTCCAGCGATATAGGAAGCAGACACATGCTTCAGCAACATTTGCTCTCCATGTACTGAGTTATTTAACACACATGATTGTTTACCAGAGAGACTTAACTAAGGAACTTTCTAAGTTTGTCTCGGATAATCTGCTAGCAGATGTCCAGAAGACAATGGAGTCCTGGCTTTCTACTCTTCAGACCATGTCAAAGTTATCCATGTGCCTCCTTTCCATCGTGGAGAATGATGTGGCAGAGTAGCAGCCACTGGCATTGCAATTTATTGGCATGCCTTAATGTATGTCTGCAGCTTTACAGAAACTTTCAAAACATCCTTCAGTGCTCCATTTGATGGGTCAACACTATTTGGACCCAAGATCAAAGAAATGCTAACCAGGAGCTAACAAGGAAGCAAGACTCTGTCCAATGTAGGGATTCATTTCTCCACTCCCCAAAGGACTTTCTCCTGGAGCCAGAAGGGTGGAAAGAAGCTCTGGTTTTGAAAATCCAAAAATGTTTTGCCCAGGACACTTCTGGATGTTCATCGTGCATACAGCTGCAGTAATCACAGATGGGTTTTCAGCCGTCAGGCGGTCCCTCGGTCGGCCGAATTCCAAAGTCTTGGTCCGGCATCGGTTGTCGCCGCTACTCTTCTGACGTCAGTAAGGCCAGAGTATATAAGACACAGCCGACGCCATGTTCTCCACTCTTTTTTGCCGCACGGTGCCCGGCAGAAGCAGTTCGCAAGTGCCGGTCGGCCAGCTCCTGAATTACTAAAAAAATTGGAACCAAGTCTTCTTTAAAGCTAAGTACCCATTGGGGAAACTTTTCTTGCCTCAGACCGATGTCAGAAAAGTTAATAATTGTATTTCTTGTGGGAAGCAAGTACCGCATAAGGATTTCCATTCCGCTGCATACCTTGTTTGGGCCCAGACCACGACGCCTCGGCTGTCGCTTTTGCGCTACCTTCAATAAACGCACTATCAAGCGCCTGGGCGGAGTTCGCCCAACACTACTTTGGTAAAGCTTTTGATTATAAGATGTCGCCGGACACCGACTACCGCTTTATCCAAAAACGCAAGGAAAAGGACCGACACGCGAGACCATGTCCACGACACCACGCCAAAACAGGCTACACGTGGTCCGTTCTCAGCGAGACGCCTTTGCAGTCCCTGACTACCGACACTCCTTTGGCGGTGTTCTCTGTACCGAGACCGCTGGGTCCTCGGTCCTTTCCCAGACTACAACCAAGCCCCTGCTAATGTTGAGCCTACTAATGTGGACAGGTCCACCTCCACCCATGGTGTATTTAGGCCCTCATCTTCTTTTTCAATAAAGGTTTTACTAAATCCAAAGCAGCCAGGCATCCCACGAGGGCTGTTGCACAGGGCCCATCTCCTGGACCCATGCCTAAGAAACAGATGCTTAAAATGGCTGAGGATTTAATTACTCTTATCAGAGGTTCTCAGTCCCTCCTGACAAGAGACCCAGAGTGGAGGAAGAATCTCCTCTTCTGATCAGGGATCCATTTTATCAGAACAATCTGATGCAGAGGAACACTCTTACTCCCTTTTGAGGATTCGATGCAGAACAGTCCATTCCTTCTGTATCCCTCCTGAGGATTTTTCTTTGGGGAAACCTTGCACACTTTGAGGGAACACTTCCATTGGGAAGGCCAAGACTTTTCAGATTCCAAGAAAAGACTTGGGGAATTTCTTTGTTACCTCAGCACAGACCTCTGGCTATACCCCTGTTTTGGATGTACTGGATGATGTCTATTCGAGGCTTGCTTAACCCTGATTCTCTGCCTCCTGCACCAGTAAAACCTGATAGGTATTACAGAGTACCCAGCTCTCACCAATTTCTACAAAGGCCATAATGCTGACCCTGAAACCATTTCACAAGGCCCCAAGGGATTAAAGGCCTCCACTGCCAAGAATCCACTCCTGCAGAAAGGGAATCCAGATCTCTAGAAAGGTGGGGTAAAAGGTATATACCTCGCCACCCTAGCCATGAGGGCCTTGAACTGTCAGTTTCATATGATTAAATATCAACAGTACCTGTTATCACAATTAAGGGACAGAATGTCTCAACCTGAACAACCAGATTTAAAAGAGTTACAGGATATGATGCATAGTGCGGAGCAAGTGGGTAAACACACCTTACAATGTGGTTATGATGCCCTAGAGGCTTCCAGTAGAGCGGCTGCCACAGGATCAGTCATTCGCAGGCATGCCTGGCTTAGGGAACAAAATTTACCTGATCATGTGAAAGCTAAACTTCTTGATGCTCCTTTACAAAAGGATGTATTATTTGGTACTAATGCTGAGGACATACTACGGAAAATGGAAGAAAAAGCCAAATCTATGCAAACTGTCAAGGCTTTCTTACAGGTCCAACCACCACGCTTTAGCAGAAATTGGCCTTCAAAAAACTGGTCCTTTCCAGCCACTGACAAGCCCCAAAGAGGTAGATACAGACGCACAAGGGGCAGAGGGCAATCACAAGGATCATATAGAGGCAGACAATGGCAATCTCCAGCACCAAGAAGTGGTGAAGACAGTGCACAACAATACAGGAAGCAAACCCAATGACTTCTCATTTCCATGCCAAGCAAGTCTCAGCTGACAGCACCTTTGGGAGGAAACTAGCATTATTTGCAAGCAATTGGCATATTGTCACAACAGACAAATGGATACTGGACATTATAAACAGAGGCTACAAATTTCAATTTCACACTCTTCCAAAATGAGGGGCATGCCAAACCTGCCACAAAATCAAAGGGCAGAGGCACAACTGCAAATTTCAAAGCTCCTAAACATGAGAGCTATACAAAAGGTACCTACACACCAACAAGGTCAAGGTTTTATTCAAGACTTTTCTGGTACCAAGAAAAGGAACCGACTGGAGACCCATTTTGGACTTATCCATCCTAAACACATTCCTACTGTGCCAAAATTCAAGATGCTCACATTACAGCAACTTCTTCCCATGCTGGGCAAGGAGTTTTGGCTGGTAACATTGGACCTCAAGGAGGCATACCTGCATGTCCCAATCAGACAAAGCTGCAGAAGATACCTCAGATTTCTTGCAGGTTCAATCCACTATCAATTCTCTGCATTGCCCTTTGGCTTATCTACTGCCCAGAGTATTCACAAAGTGCCTGGCATCAGTGATTGCCTACTGCAGACTTCAAGGGATACAAATTTACCCTTATCTGGACGACTGCCTGATCCAAGCGGACAGCAAACGATACTACTGGAACATCTGGCATATGTGACACGGTTACTGCTTTCTCTGGGATATACCATCAACAAGGAGAAATCAAGACTAACACCATCTCAGAAAATAACCTTCCTGGGTGCCAACTTGGACACAAACACCCAGATGGCATATCTTACGCCAGAAAAACAAGGGCAACTATCTCAGTACTTCAAAACACTAGCAAAAGTACCAGGCTTACTGCAAGGAAAATCCTGCAGGCTCTGGGATTCATGGCATCTTGCATTCTTCTAATCCCATGTGCAAAGCTGCATATGAGGAAACTTCAATGGTACCTAAAAATCTATGGTCTCAACACAGTCACAGTTTGAAGCAATTATACCAATAATTCCATGTTTGCAAAAGGAATTTCTATGGTGGGCCCAAGCATGTCAAGTAAACACAGGCCTTCCATTCTGCAAGCCTCAAGCAAAACAAGTCATAACCACAGACACCTCAGATTACGCCTCGGGGGCGACATGAAGGACAGGTGCATTCAGGGCAGATGGTCCCAAAAGGAAAAGCACCTTCACATCAATCAAAAGAAATGCTAGCAGTAATAAATGCAATTACAGCTTTCAAGGACTTCCTGCATCCAGGACAATTACTGATAAGAACAGACAACACCTCAGTAATGTGGTACATAAACAAACAAGGAGGAACACATTCATACCCCTTGTGCAGACTAGCCATGACTCTTTGGAACTTGGCTCTGGAAAGACAAATCGAACTTCAAGCACAGTACTTGCCAGGACTGGAAAACACACTGGCAGACACTCCAAGCAGAAATATGACAGATCCACACGAATGGAAGTTACATCCTCATGTGTTTACAGAGCTAATCCAAGCGTGGGGGAGGCCAGACATAGATCTTTTTGCCTCCCACAGGAACCACCAACTGAAAAAGTTTTGTTCAAGGACCTTTCATCCAAAGGCCTGGAAAGTGGACGCCCTTTCATTCAGTTGGACAGCATGGACAGTTTATGCATTCCCACCTCTGCCCCTTCTGCCCAAGGTGCTTTTGAAAGCAAGAACAGACAAACCGAGGATGATACTGATTGCTCCAGATTGGCCAAGGCAACACTGGTATCCACTCCTGAGGAGCCTAACACATACTCCTCCCTGGTCCCTGCCTCTAATGCCTCTCCTACTGACTCAGAACAGCTACAAAACTCTTCACAGTCAGCTGAAAACACTCAACCTCGCTGCATGGAAAATTCCTTGACACCACAACATTCCCTACTCTCCAAGGAGGTGCAGGATGTCATTTTGGAGGCCAGAAGACCATCCACTAGAAAAGCATACTCTGCAAAATGGAAGCGGTTTTGCTGTTGGAATGAGAAAAGAGGCCAGGACCCTAGAAAATTGAACTTGCCTCAGGTTTTACAGTACCTAGCTGAACTGCTGAACAGTGGACTTTCATTTTCTTCCATAAAAATACATGCCTCAGCCATTTCTGCAGAATTCAACACGGATCCTCCTTTATTCTCTCATCCACTCTTACTACAGTTCCTCAGAGGGGCTAAGAATATAAGACCTCCAAGGAAGCAACCAATACCAGCCTGGGACCTTAATTACATACTAGAAAAATTAACATTGCCTCCCTCTGAACCTGCTGCCTCAACAGATCTGCAACATTTGACCTGGAAAACAGCTTTCCTTCTGGCCATCACTTCAGCTCGTAGGGTTTCTGAACTACAGGCCCTCATGGTGGTGCAGCCCTTCCTCATCTTCCATCAGGACAGGGTTTCCTTCGACCAACCCATCTTTTATGCCAAAAGTGGTATCCAGGGTAGCCTTAAATCAAGCCATACACCTACCTACCTTTTATCCTAACCCTCAAAACAAAGGGGAGAGGCTGCTTCACACTTTAGACATCCATAGGCAGCTACGTTATTATTTGGACAGAACAAAGTCCTTCAGGAAATCAGAACAACTTTTTGTGTCCTATGTCAGAGGGGCTCAAGGGAAACCAGTTACCAAACAGACCATTTCCAAGTGGATTGGCCACTGCATACATTTTTGTTACTCCTATCATGGGAAATCTGTCCCTACTGGTATCAGATCTCACTCCACCAGGGCCACAGCCACCTCTACAGCCTTCCTCAGAGGCGCTCCTACTAAGGATATTTTGGAGGCAGCCACTTGGAGTTCTGTACATACCTTCACAAAACACTACCACCTACCCTTATATTCCAGAACAAGAGCAGGCTTTGCCACTGCTGTTTTGCAGGGCATTCTGGCTCAACCCAGTTCCTCATAGTACCTACCACCCTATGCATAGCTTTGGGACTCTACCCATCTGTGATTACTGCAGCTGTATGCACGATGAACATAGTACAGTTTTGTACCTACCATAAATGTAGATGTTCGAGTGCTAATACAGCTGCAGTATAGGTTTCCTCCCTCCTTCCCCACTTGGTAAAGGCATGGGGCCTAACAACCTCTTCATACCACCTGACTGGGTTATCCTGCTATGTTTTATTTGCTTGCTTACACTGATTTTTGCATTACATTGCATTGCCTGCATATGTAGATAAGCCTTATTTATGTATTGCCTTCCTTTTGGGGGCACCTGACATCTGGGGCAAGAAAGACTGAAGAACATGGCGTCGGCTGTGTCTTATATACTCTGGCCTTACTGACGTCAGAAGAGTAAGCGACGACAACCAACGCCGGACCAAGACTTTGGAATTCGGCCGACCGAGGGACCGCCTGACGGCTGAAAACCCATCTGTGATTACTGCAGCTGTATTAGCACTCGAACATCTACATTTATGGTAGGTACAAAACTGTACTTTATAGAGCTTCCTGGGGAAATGAGGAATAACTTCAGTGGATGTCTCCCTTGAGGCAGAGGCAGTCTGCAGAATCAAGTGTTTGAGTTACTGCTCAGTGCTGTTGAATAGTGGTCCAACTGCCCATACCCTAGAGGCAGTGGGGGGGGGGTTCCTTATTTCTTCACCTTCGTGCCTGGCTAGCCATCCCACAAGATAATTGGATGCAGAAGATAATCACCAGAGGCTACGTTATTGCTTTTCCTTTCCCTCCTTCCAACAAAAAGAAAATCCCTAATGTTATACCCAGCCAGAGGGATTTAGCAGCAACAGAAGTCTTAAAGCTGTTGGAAAAGAGTCATCTTGGAGGTCCCACCAGACCAGCAAGTAGCAAGAATCAACATTTAAGATTCTTTTTGGCTCTGAAGAAAATCCGGGGACCCCAGGCCCATCTTGGACTTATGTTCCTTAAACCAATTTGTCAAACAGGCAAAGATCCAGATGTTTATGGTATAGTATAGACCATCTTACCTGTATTGGGGAAGGATGACTGGGTGTGCTCAATAGACCTTCAAGAGGCATACCAAAATGTGAAGATAGCAAAGTAGTCTAGAAGGTTCTTTAACTTTTGGCTGGAGCCAGCCATTTTCAGTTCAGAACACTACCCTTTGAGCTCTCTACGGCCCCCAGGGTATTCACCAAATGCATGGTAGTCATAATAGCCTAAGGCTGCACACGCTCCAGGTTTACATATGTAGATGACTGGCTCCCTACTTCCCCCACCAGTGATCAACTGATTCAATGCAGGGATTTTTTGCTCCAGTTCTTCCATCACTTAGGAATCAACATAAACTTGGCAAAAAAAGTCAGCTGACTCCAACTCTGTCAATAAAGTTCATTTGATGTCACCTGGTCACGACTTCCAGATTCCCACAGTCCAGGATACTATCTATTCACTGTCAGGCCTTCCAGTTTCTTAATTCAAGCAGTCCTCCAGCAAGACTTGTTCTTCGTCTTCTAGGATCAGTTGCTGCATATATCACTCTAGTCATATAAGCAAGGTAGTACAAATAGGTTCTTCAGTGGACTTTGGCAGTTCTGTGGTCTATTTTGCATCAACTACTACACATCCCAGTTCGCCTCACCAGTCAGCAGACATCACTTTTAGTGGCAGTTGTCCTCCCTTCAGGTTTCTTCAAGTCTACCAGTTTTATTTCCACCCCCGTTGACCACTGTGACCATGGGGACGCCTCCCTTCTAGGATGGGGGGGGGGCATTTTGAAGGGAAACTGACCAAGGCACATAGTCCACTACAAAGGCCAATCCACTACAAAGGCCAATCTTCACATCAACATTTTGGAGATGAGAGCGTTCCGTCTAGCATTACAGGCATTCCAGAAGTCTTTCTCCAAAGTTGTGATTTCATCCAGATGGACAAGATGATCTGGTACATAAACAAGCAAGGAGGAACCTGCTTGTATCCATTATTTTGAGAAGCCATGAGAGTTTGGCAGTGAGCAATTGCTTCTTAACAATTTCTGGTAGTAACACATTTCCCAGGAAGTCTAGTGGACAGACTGATTGATTACTTCTGTTCTTCTGACCCACAAGTGATTCCTCTTTCAAACAGTGGCCTCAATGATCTTCAGCCACTGGGTCCAGCTGTGCTGCGACCCTTTTTAATTACCATCTGAATGCCCAGTGCATCAGCTACTTTGCCATAATAGCCCCTGAGGGTCAGTCATAGAGGGATGCTCTGGTTCACAGCTGAGTCTCTTGTACACCTTTCCTCCTTTTTTTTTTTTCTCATAACCAAATTTCTTCAGAAAGCCATCTGATGCAAGACAACATTGTTCCTCTTTGCACCTTTTTAGCCTCAGCAGTTTTGGTTCCCCTACCTTTGGTCTCATCTGATACACCCACCATGGATGCTGGTACTCCGTCCAGATGAGCTCTCCCATCTATCCAGCCGGCCTTACCTAGACCTGAAAGTTCTAAAACTGACCTTATGGTTTCTCCATGGCTCTCTGCTCAAGTTTCCCACATCTTGTCTTCCCAGAAACCTAACACCAGAAAGGTTTTGAAGCAAGTAAAAGAGGTTCGTTGTTTGGGCCACCTCGAAGGGCTTAGACCCCCTTTTCATCTCCACTCCCTTCTATTTTGGATTTCTTAGCAGGATTATTCCACAAAGGTGCTAGGTTTTTCTACTATTAAGGTTCACATGGCAACTATGTCTAAAAATCACAATTCTGTTGCTTCTTTGAAGTTATCAAAAACGTCTTTAAAGGGAACTTTCCTAAGTAGCTATTATTATGCTACCTTTTGAACCAGCAGCTTTTACTGATTAGAAAATTTTGTCTTGGAAAACTATCTCCCTTGTAGCCATTGCTTCTGCTAGGAAAATTTTGGAAATGCAAGGCTCCTGATTTGATCTCCCACAAGGCTAGAGTATCTTTACAGACTAATGCTAATTTCCTACCGAAAGTGGCTTCTGAAGCTTGGTTGAATCGCACTATTAATCTTACCAGTTTTCTTTCCAAATGTCTCTAACAAAGGTGAATGCATCTTACACTTATTGGATGTTCACCATCAACTGAGATTTTAGATACATCTGACCAAAGCATTTAGGAAATCTGATCAGCTTTTCATTTCCTTGTCAAGAGTTAAGTTTGGACAAGGAGTGTCCAAAGGTACCCTGTGCAGGTGGCTATCCAATTGCATTACTTTTATATAGACTAAGAGGCATTACGCTTCTGAATAATCCTAAAGCCCATTCAGCCTGGGCAGTAATGACCTCCACTGCATTTTTTGTTAGAACTTCCCTAGATGACATTTGTGCTGAAGGTACATGGTCCACAGTTTGCGGCTGTGTCAATATAAACTTAATGTACATTCAAGATCAGTACATCCTTTGAATCTACCATCCTTTAGAGCATCCTTCCATGAACCGCCCTGAATTTTTCAGTAGCTGGGGAATCTATCCCAATCATTGAATTGGATGGATAAGTCACCATTGCTTACAAAAATTATGTATAATATAATGCTAGATCCACTTTGTATTATCCATTTGCTCAACATCCCTCCTTTTCCTCCTTACCAAATTGTCATGTTTGTTTCTCGAATGACTGATTGGGCCAGATCAGGGCCTTATCATAATATCAGCCCTTTGTGCTGGTGTTTGTTATGTAGGGTTAATCCTAGGTTATCAGATCTTTTCTGTTTTGGGATATATGTTGGTTTTCAGTGTAGGCACAGACTCAATCTGAAGTACTTCAGGGGGAAAGAATGGCATTATAGGTAGGGGAGGTGCTTGAGCCCTGGATCCAAGAGGTAGAAATGGCACGGAGGACAGATCCAACAACCCCGTTGCTGAGCGAGCTGGACAGATAAAGACAGTACTGATCTAGCGTTATGGAAAGTACATAACTTTAGATGTTATGTTCTCCCATCTCGCCTTCATTCTTGCTGGTTGGGTTCGGAGCCGAAACTCTCCTCCGACTCAGCCTTATACTAAAGCTTGAGAGCTTCTACTGGCTCGAGGTTGAGTCCTGTCCCATGCTGCTTAGCGGCTGTTCCCCAGATCTCGTTTGTCGCTTGAAGCTTCTGGATTGTCTTCACTGGCTCAGGCTTGTAAAATTTTATATTTTATATCTTTATACCAGTTATCTTCTAATTATTATCTATTATTACTTACTAGTTTTATCATAATAGCCTTTTGCTATTTTTTCGCTCTTGAACCTTGTAATTTTACCTTTGTGCTGTTTTTTCTTTGGGCTCTGTTGTCTCCTTTAGAATCCGTTTAAATTAGAGCATTCTTGTCCCTTCTCTTCCCCTCTTAGGAGTCACCGTTTAAGTTAGAGGCATCTCCTCTGGTGGAGGAGATAGTTGTTTAACTTGGAGACTTCTCCTCTCTTTCCTCCTCTTCTGTCATATAAAAAAATAAATAAATTTTTAGATACCTTCCTGTTTTTTGCTATCTTTCTCTTTCCATTAAAGATATAAGTTTTTTTTGTTACGTATATAGAATGCTTTTTTCCTTATCGCTAGTCATGTCTAAGGAACCAGCTAAGGAACACAAGTCAGGATTTAAAAAGTGTGATTCCTGCACTCAAAAAAATGTCCATTACTGATGGACGCACTAGTTGTGTGTACTGTCTGGGACCACTCCATCTCCAAGATTCCTGCTCTGTCTGCCATAGTTTTAGAGCCAGGGTCTTGCAGGAGAGGAGGAATAAGCTCATATTAAGTGGACAAAGGAAATCAGACAAAAAAATCAGATACGACTAAAAACGCTGCTTCATCGTCTCCGGTGTCTGAGCTGACAAGCAGCACCAAAGTTGATACTTACTTGGCTCCGAAAGTTGTCGGGCCCAAAAAACATGGTTCTCCCTCTGTTCCATCTGTTTCATCAGAACCGTTGTGGAGCCAGAAAAGGAGTCGGTCACCGTCCTTGGAGCCTGTTCACTCTGTGCCGCTATCTCCTTTACTGCAGTCGGTGGCAGGTAGCCACAAGTCTTGGAGTCATTCCTCTAGATCCTCCAGGCTATCTTATGATGACATGGAGCGGGTAGTAAAGAGGTTGCTTCATACCCGGGCCCTAGCAGAAATTCTCTCGAGCTTAGCCCATCGGATCATGGAGCCGACAACTGTACCCCCAACTATGCCGATTCCTCCGCCAACTCGAATGAATTTGGAGCCAGAGAGTATGGAAGTCGTTGTGCTGGAACTGCCCGAGCCAGTAATCACTACTGATATCTTTGTTCCGACGTCTGCTCTGGTTTCCTCGATGCTTTCGTCCATCAAGGGGCCTGGGGGCTGACACTCCCTGGTCGGCTCCGGGGTGGGGGGGGGTCGAGTCGGACCCTTGTTGGAACCAGCTCTCCCACTCACTGCCTCGGCTCAGGTGAGTTTGGCTCCTACATCTGCCTCGGAGCCACCATCCTCAGTGCCGCGGAGATCTCCCAGCCTCTTGGTCCTGAGTCTCTTTCGGTCTACGACTGCGATGTCTTCGAGGTGATGTGGAGTGTGCTCTCCACTGAGTCTGCTCCACCTTTGGCTCCAGCCTCTCTTCCCACTATTCCCCTCCATCACCCACAGAGTAGAGAGCCAGTGCCCCAGGAAGCCACAATGGGTGGATCCTCCTCTTCTGATACTTCCCCGGAGCATCCCCCTGAGGAGGTTCCTCAGAAGAGACAGTGTAAGAGGAAGCAAATAGACTCCCCTGAGTCTGTCACTTCTGATACTGACTTAGAGGATTCAGAAGGGTCCCCATGGTCACCCTCTGAGGATGTCTTCTTTTCAGACATCCTGGAGATCCTTAAGCAGAGGGGTGAGTGGAAGTCCCTTTCCCCTTCTGAAGATGAGTTAGTATACCTGGATGCATTTGGGTCTCACTCCTCCACCTCTTGGGTGTCTCCACCTTTTGACGTGCTCCTGGGTTTGGCGAGTCGAAAGATGTGGGACTCTCCGGACTCAGTAGACCCCGTTCCGAGGAGGCCTAATAAATTCATAACGGCCCCGGAAGATAGGCTGTATTTAATAAAAGGGGTTCCTGTTGATGCAATGGTGGTGGCAGCGGCCACAAAGAAGGAGTTAGCTGAAACTTTTGTATCTGTCAATCCACCAAACAAGGATTCTCGTACAATGGACAGATACGGGAAGCGTATGTTCTCCTCAGTGGTCTTTACCTTGCGGTCCCTGAATTATTTGTCGCATTTCAGCAACTTCAGAGGGATCTCCTAAAAGAGCTAGGAGATAGCCTGCAAGGTGCTACAGCCCAGGACTCATCTGATAAGGTTAATTCCCAGCTTGCAACCTTAGCCTCCATCTCTAACTCCTCCATGCACCTCATATCGTATGCAGCAGATGGAGCGAGCAGGGTAGCAGGCACAGGAATAGATCTTCATAGACATTCCTGGATGCACCTTTGTGAGTTTGCCGAACCCTTCCGGTCTTCCTTTATTGACACTCCCTTTGATGGCTCATCATTGTTCGGGCCAAAAGTAAAAGAAACTCTCACCAGGAGCCAACAAGATGGTAAGACTCTGTCTGCCGTTGGAGTCCGTTTTTCCGCCCCTACCAGACCTTATCCTAAAGTTCAAAAGAGCAGAAAAATGTGGTTCCGTAAGTCCAAAGGAACCTTATCTGACACTTGCGGTGATCCTTCCCCCAGGGGCAGAGGGGGAAATAAAGGAAGACGCCATCCACGCAGCAGAGGGGGTCTGCATAACCAGGGTGACAGAGATATGTTCTGTGGGTAGGCCCTTCCAGCGCTCCTGAAAGGAGGCCTGCCTGTCCACCTCTGGAGGCAACTGGGGGGAAGACTACTGCTGTACCCAGAAGCCTGGCTAAATTTGACTCAAGACAAATGGGTACAGTCCATTATATCCAGGGGATACAACATTCCCTTTCACTGTCCACCTCATTCACCAAAGTTTATCCCAGGCTTTCCACCCGGTGAAAGGGATCAAGCAACACTAGAAATCCAAACTTTGCTAGAAAAAAAGAGTCATCCAAGAAGTCCCCGCAGACCAACTAGGATCCGGAATTTACTCAAGGTTCTTTTTAGTTCCAAAAATAAGACCGGGGACTGGAGACCCTTACTGGATCTCAGCAGACTAAACAAGTCAGTGAAAAAGTCAAAGTTCCAGATGGTAACACTGCATTCTATACTCCCGTTTTTGGGAAAAGACAATTGGATGTGCTCATTAGAGCTTCAGGACACGTACTACCACATAAAGATGGACAGGTGCGCAAGAAGATTTCTATGCTTCCGGCAGGGAGCCAGTCATTACCAGTTCAGAGCTCTGCCCTTTGGACTCACCACAGCCCCCAGGGTGTTTACCAAATGCATGGCAGTAGTCATGGCTCATCTGAGACGTCAGGGATTCCAGGTGTTTCCATACTTAGACAACTGGCTCCTAATTGCCACCACCAAGCAGCTACTAATTAAAGCAAGAGACTACACCATCCATCTCTTCTCAAAACTAAGCATTACTATAAATGCAGAAAAATCTGCCTTGTTGCCATCACAGCACATTACATTCATTGGTGCAGATTTAAATACAAACTACATGTTGGCAAAGCTACCTCAAGAAAGGATCCAGATGTTACGCAGTCAAGTGCTTATCTTACTCAACAAGAAAAGAGTACAGGCAAGATTTGTCCTCAAAGTTCTAAGCTCTATGGCAGCAACGATAACACTACTTCACATGGCGCGACTTCACATGCGAATATTGCAGTGGCTACTCTTCGCCCAATGGACCATGCAGGGGTTACCCATGTCTCACGAGATCCTCATAACACACTCCTGCAAGAAGGACCTACTTTGGTGGGTTCAGTCCACTCAGGTAATAATGAGCAGACCATTTGTACTTCCCCAACCTGTCGCTACAGTAACCACGGACAGATCCTAGATAGGGTGGGGGGGCATTATCTGGGACAGACGGTCCAAGGGGTTTGGAAAGATCACGAGTACCATTTGCATATCAGTGTCCTAGAGATGAGGGCGGTGCTTTTGGCATTGCAAGCATTTCAGAACTCTTCCCACGGGGACTATTGCAATTCAGACAGATATGTCAGTGGTATGATACATCAACAAACAGGGGGGGAAACCAGATCCTACCCCCTATATCGAGAGGCCCAGAGAATTTGGCAATGGGTGATATCTTCTCAACACTTTCTGACAGCAACGCATATCCCAGGGAAATCAAACGTTATAGCAGTCAGGCTAAGCAGAGCGATTCTCATGCCTCACGAGTGGTCCCTCAATCAGGAAGTTGCGAATCAAATTTGTCGCAAATGGGGCCTGCCTTGCTGCGACCTTTTTGCAACTCCTGTCAATACCAAATGCAGCAACTACTTTGTCCTAATCTCCCCCCCGGGAGAGTCACTGAGGGATGTACTCGTTCACAATTGGCCCCTGGGACTTCTTTATGCCTTTCCCTTGATTCCATAGGTTATCCAGAAAGCAAACTTGTTGAGTTGCAGGTTAATTCTCATTGCGCCATACTGGCCTCATCAGATTTGGTTCCCCTTTCTTTGGCCCTACCTTCAGGAGGATCCATGGATCCTGGACAAAGTGCTGGATCTTCTGACACATCAGTCAGGAACGCTCCATCCTGCCCTCCAACACCCTCAAGCTGACAGCTTGGCTGCTCCACTTCCATTCTTAGCCAGGCTTCTAGAATTGTCTCCTGCTGTTCGTCACATTCTAGTCTCCTCGCACAAGCAGATGACTAGGAAACTCTGTGCAACAAATGGAAGAGGTTCTCTTGTTGGGCTAACAAAAAACATATAGATCCCTTTACAGCATCTATACCTGCAGTTCTGGAATTTTTAACAGAAACTTTTAATCAAGGAGCAGCAGCAGCCACTATTTGAGTTCAGTTAGCTGCTATTTCTAATTATCATGTGGGAGAATTGGGATCTAGTCTAAAATCCCATAGACTATGCAAAGCTTTACTCAAGGGTACTTTTCTGTTAAGACCACCCTTTAGAGAACCTCCTCCTTCTTGGGACCTCAATCTAGTATTATCATCTTTGATCCTGCCTCCTTTCGAACCAGCATCATCTTGTTAATTTAAATTTTTATCTTGGAAAAAAATCTTCCTGACAGTAATTACTTCAGCCAGGAGAGTATCAGAGTTGCAAGCCTTGTCTATCCGTCCACCTTATTTGATTTTCAACAACGATAGAGTTTCTCTCAGAACAAAGCCTTCCTTCTTACCTAAAGTTTGTTCTCAAGCGAATTTAAACCAACATATAGAATTGCCAGTGTTTTTTCCTAACTATGGCAACAAGGCAGAGTATAAACTCCACCAACTGGATGTGCAAAGACAGTTGTGGTTTTACTTGCATAGGACCAGAGAATTCAGAAAGTCAGACCAATTGTTTGTCTCCTATTCAGAAAATAAAAAAGGTTTGGCAATCTCAAAAGTTACCTTGTCCAAATGGCTTACTGAGACCATCACATATGTCTATGATTCCCACAATAAAGAACCACCAGGGAAAATCAAAGGGCATTCGACTAGAGCGGTATCTACCACCATTGCCTTTCAATCCAGACTTCCATTTGATTCAATTTGTGCTGCTGCTACATGGGTTAACTCTCATACCTTTATTACTCATTACAAAGTAGATGTGGCCTCTCGGAACAGGGCATCCTTTGGTCCCACTGTCCTGGAGAGTTTATTCCCTTGAGCCATCCAAGAAAAAGGTGCTGGGGACTCTGTCCCATTCAGCAAGAATGAAGGCGAGATGGGACCACATAACATAAAGAAGTTATGTACTCACCATAATGTTCCATGTTTGTTGTCCAGTATCTTGCCTTCAGTCTTACTTCCCTCCCAGCCACCCCCCTCCTGGAGGATCTAGAGGAAATTTCTCAGTAATTGGCAGATAAGGTCTGATTCCCATCTTGCCCTTTCTTGTTAATTTTATGACAGTATGTTTCAGATATTATCCTTTTGGATATTGAATATATCATAGGACCCTTTCTCCCTCAAACGAGATCTGGGGAACAGCCGCTAAGCACCATGGGATAGGACTCAGCCTCGAGCACCATGGGATAGGACTCAGCCTCGAGCCAGTAGAAGTTCTCAAGCTTTAGTATAAGGCCGAGTTGGAGCCAAGTTTCGGCTCCAAACCCAACCAGCAAGACTGAAGGCAAGATACTGGACAACAAACATGGAACGTTATGGTGAGTACATAACTTATTTTTTTCTTTACTACTTCAAGAAAATTGAAAAGGACAGAACCAGGGTATTGGGAGCAAATGACTAGAAAGGGAAAGGTAATAGAATGGAAAGAGGCCAAGAATTTATTTGGACTGCAGCTTAAAGATCGCCTTCCCTATCAAGGATTGATATCAGAGTATAGGCAAAGAGAAATAGGGGGCTCCTAAATGAAAGACAGCACTGGTAGAATTTTTAATAGAATCTAGAACAGAAGCTGCCATTAAAAAAGGAATAATTAGTAAGGCGTATAAAATATTGTATAATAATTATAAGAATCAATCAGAGGAGCTTAGAAAGGATTGGGAAGAGACAGACTTGATGAGCAATTCACAAAGAGACAATGGGGGATATATGTATATCTCCCAAATATGCAGCAAAGTCTAGAAGATTTAGGATATTTGCCTGGAAATGTTTACATAGGTATTTTTATACCCCAAGTAGACTCCAGAGAATTTTTCCTCAGGTGGATAGCAAATGTTGGAGGTGTGATGGGCAAGAAAGAGGTAGCTGGGAACATATTTTTTTGGAAGTGTGGATGAGCTGGCAGACTTTTGGGATTCCATACAGACCACTCTGTCGAAGATGCTGGGTGAGCAGATTGGACTGACTGGGTAGATGATTTTATTTTTGAGTTATGCTACAGAATAAGAATTGCCTAGACGTAGTAAAGCCTTGCTGAGTCTTAATTATTGGTGGCTGCCAAAAAGCAATTACTCAAAAATGGAAATCAAAGTCTAGACCAACTTTACTAGAAGCAGTGAATATAGTAACAGAGATAAAATAACTGGAATTGGGATCTTTAGAAAAGGGAAGGAGCAAACTACTTAGGAAAAAAATGGGAATTGTGTGAACAATATATGCAGAGCAGGAACGAGACATTCTGTATACAACTACTTGTATAACTGGTGTCTCAAGTAAAACTGACAAAAACTTTAGAGTTCATTGTGACCAGACTACATATCTTGCGGTTTCCTATATAGAACTGAAAAAATAAACTAAAATCTGTTATTCATATTTAACAAAATGTTAGTATGTGAACACATCTCAGGCTTGTGGCAGTAGGTTGTAGTGGTGCCAGTTCACAAGGGAGATGGGCAGAAATTGGCTTGCTCAGGCCTGTACAGTTTTAAATCCATTAGCCAGGTAAGTGTTCTGTGTACCTTCAGTTAAAGAGTATAATGGAGGTGTTCCAGAATGACTTGGGGACCTACTTCTGTTACACATATTTCAGTTTAGCTTTGTCAAGGGGAGATCTTTTAACATTCTTTGAAGTGGTGGCAGCAGCTGTCGATGAAGGACTGGCAGAGTATGCTGCTTATCTTGATCTCACTGAGGTATTCTGCTGCTCACACAATGGAGTACCTGGCAAATTGAATGGACGGAGCAGATTTGTCTGGGGTGTTACCATTGCCCAACAGGGCTCTGTAGTGGAGTCACTTCTTTTGGACTATTCTTCTTAGATATAAAAGTGAATAGCCAAATATGCTAGTAAGTGCAGACTGGGTAAAATAATTATATTAATGAGAAATGCAAACATTCGTTTATTTATTTCAGTCTGATGACTGGGGAAGTCCACTGGGCCAAGAAGAGCCCGTTTTCAGTGGAGGCCCCGGGAGAAAAGCTCCAATGACAAATAAACAAGTAAATTACAAACCTATACAAAGCAGTGTGCTTGACATTCTAAAAGACTAGCTACAAAAAGCACATAGTTGGCACCATTGTAGAATCGTCTTTCTTGAGGGGAAGATGGGTGCACAGCCGCAGAGTAGAATTACCATTAGAGACTGGTGACTACAGCAAAGCACTGACTTCTAGGGACAATCTTCAGGGGGTAAGCCTTTCGCAGAAGTCAGTGACAGCCGTCACTGATGCCCATTGCGTGCCAAACTCTATGTGCTGTGGGGTTTGTGCCAAAAAAAAAGAAATGATGAACTCTAATAATCCCTAATGACTGCCTAAATGATGTTGCCTTTTGATCAGCTCTTGTCCCAGTGCAGGGGGAATTATTGGGCCAGGTGATCAATGAGCAGCAGGCAACCTGGGCAATTTTAATTATATAATTATTGACATTTGATTATTGGTAAAGTCCAACTGGGTAGTTGTCCATTTTCAGCAGAGGCCCTGGGAGAAATGCTCCAAAGTTTTACAAAAACATTTTAAGAACAGTAATTTTACAGTCTTCAACAATAGTATGATAAAATATCTACAGTTTAAACAGTTATACCAAGTTAGACATAATGTGAAAATATTAGTTAAGAATAGATGCAAATTATATGACACTGATTTAATATTTAGAGAAATTGTAGTCAGATTGGAGAATTTAAAGGTAAATTTGTGTAATGATGGTGAGGCAAATATTGATTTTCAACAAGCTTGTGTTATTCGATATAGTCCCCTATACAATGGTGTAAAAAACCTTCTTAATAAAAACTGGAGTATTTTCAAAACCAACGATGAAGTGTATCAAGTTTTGAGTGAAAAACCCACTTTTTCAATTAAAATAGGACCTAATTTAAAATTGGTTTTGGAGAGGAAAACTAGTAATGGTGGGGTAAATAGGAACCTAAATGGAACCAGACCCTGTGGCAGGTGTTTTTACTGCCAATACATTTTACAGGGTACATCTATAACTTTGGCCAACCAAAATGGAAATACTTTGTTTTTTAAGAAAGGTAATTGTTTTTCTAGCAAACTAGTATATCTTGCGAAATGCAACACATGCATTGCATTTTATGTTGGAAAAACTGAGAGGCTTCTCAAATCTAGAATATATGAAAATGTATATGTTGTAAAAAATAAGAAGGAAACTAATGCTCTGTTTAGGCATAGTTTACATTGTGAACGCTTTTCTGGTTTTAAGTTTGCCATTCTGGATGTTGTGCAGATAGATTCTAGACGGGGGATTGGCAAAATGTATTGTGTAAAAAAGGTTGTTGCAGTTGAGGCTGGCTGCAAATATACATCCAGGATTGAATGACTACCTGACTATCTTGCCAGTTTTAAAAGAAAAAGCAGGACAAGTCTAAGCCCTTTTCTGTTATACCACCATGAAAGTGAATAACATTGATCACATTTTTTTATTCATTTATTTTAAGCATTAATATTTATGACTTATGCTAATTCCTGGGTCTTTACTGGTTGTTTTTCTACCAGTCATGATTGTTTTAATATTATTTAAACTGTTTTTTTAAGTTAGTTTTGTTCTGATGAAGTCAACTGTGTTTGATGAAAGCGCTCAACTGATTTTATACAATAAACGGACTTTATACTGACTACCAGGGTGCTTATTTTTGGTTTACGTGTTCTTTTGGTAAGCACTTTTACACCATTAATTTGGGCTAATGTGTGTGTGTGTATATGTATATATGTATATATATATATATATATATATGTATATATATATATATATATATATATATATATATATATATATATATACACACACACACACACACACACACACACACACACAATGAATAGAAAAGCTGGCTTCCTGGTTTGAGGGAATAAAGCCCTGACAACTTAGGTTTGGATAATAGGTCATGTACTGGAGGATCTGGTAAGGGTAGATGAAAATGAGCAGCTACTAACTGCTTGCCCACCTTGGAGAGAGGAGAGGAAGGTAGAGCCGACAGCTACTGAAGTGATCTCTAGCAAAGTTTTGGATTTCCTAGGGAAGCATGAAAGGTGTGGACACTTGATGTGCACCAGACAGTGCCCAGCATTGTAGCAAGGACGTGTCTATGTTCAAAACTGTGCATCTGTCACAGGATAAAATTGTCTCCGTGTTTTGACGGGTCTATATTAGAGCATTGAAGTTTCAAAACTTCAAATGTTCTAATATCTACCCCTATTCAGCGAAAGCTGAAAACATCGAACATACAGAACAGCAAATTTTTTCCTAGGGAAAAAAATTAGCTGTTCCAAAACACATGCATACAACACATGCACAGCAAACAAACAACAATCCACACACATACACCTAACCCTATACTAAACTGTACACACACCACTAACTGTCCACTTACCTTAACCCAAACCCTAACCCTAAGGTCTGTCACTATCGCACACTCACCCACGCCCTAACTCACCTAACCCGCCCTAACCCTCATGTCCACACAATCGCACACATACCTAACCCGCACCCTAACTAACCTAACCCGCACTCAATCACACACTTACCTGAACCCGAC
Source organism: Protopterus annectens (assembly GCF_019279795.1). Lineage (NCBI taxonomy): Eukaryota > Metazoa > Chordata > Ceratodontiformes > Protopteridae > Protopterus > Protopterus annectens. The sequence goes on along the minus strand of NC_056744.1, from coordinate 448,677,767 downwards.
CCATAACTTTCCACCACAGCACTGAAAATACCGAAGCAACAGAAACGGACAAGCAAATTCTTTCCCTAGGAAAAAATTTGGTTTTCTGTTGCTTCGATATTTTCAGCTTTCGCTGAATAGGGGTCGATATTAGAACATTTGAAGTTTTGAAACTTCAATGTTCTAATATAGACCCGTTTTGACAGTACATACTCCAGATCCACAATGTAAGGGTTACATTAATTAAGAAGAAAAGGCCTTCTCTCATCAGAAAGTGGTGTGTCTATTCAGTAATTCCCTGCAGTTATCCATTCTCTAAATGTGAGCAGCCACAGTTTTTGAGGGTGAAGATGTACCATTATATCCATTGGAATGAGGGTTCCTGTGGTGTGGGGAAATGACCTAGGTGACTGCCCCTCTAGTTGGCCTGTGAGTGGGCTGATTTTTAGCATGCAAAGGATTGTGCTAAAAATATGTATGTACGAGAGGGAAAAATAAACACACAAGTTTGTCAAATGTACAGTGGCTACTATAAAAAGTGTACACACCCCTGTTAAAATGCCAGGTTTTTGTGATATAAAAAAATGAGACCACAATAAATCATTTAAAAACTTTTCCTACCTGTAATGTGACCTGTAACCTTTACAATTCAATTAAAAAAACAAATCTGTTAGGGGAAAAATATAAAAAATAAAAAATGTACAATAAGCTGGTTGCATAAGTATGCACACCTTTAATACTTTGTTGAAGCATCTTTTGATTTAATTACAGCATTCATTCATTCTTGGGTACACACCTGCCATCAGTTAAAGAGACTCTGATTAGCCCCAAATAAAGTTCAGCTGTCGTAGTAGGATTTTTCTGACATTTACTCAGTTGTCTGCTACAGCAAAAGACATGGTTCGCAGAGAGCTTGCACAAACATCAAAGGGATCTCATTGTTGAACGGTATCAGTCAAGAGAAGGGTACAAAAAATTTCCACAGCATTGGATGTACCATGGAACACAGTGAAGACCGTCATCAAAAAGTGGAGAAAATATGGGACAACAGTGACGTTGCAAAGATCTGGACATTCCTCCAAAATTGAACAGACAAGACGAAAACTGGTCAGGGAGGTTGCCAAGAGACCTACAGCAACACTGAAGGAGTTGCAGGAATTTCTGGCAAGTACTGGCTGTGTACTACATGTGACAACAATCTCCCGTGTTCTCCATATGTCTGGACTATGGGGTAGGGTTGCAAGATGGAAGCTTTTTCTTACACAGAAAAATTTTCAGGCCCGGCTAAAATTTGCAAAACAATACATCAAGTCTCCCAAAAGAAATAAAACAAAAGCCTCTTAACTTCCCTTAAGGACTCCTCTCACAAAAAATGTAAAACAACACCAAACCGACAGGCAGAGTCCAAACTGGCCGATGTTGAAATGATTTCTTGTGGTCTTATTTTTTTATATTACAAAAACCTGGTATTTTAACAGGGGTGTGTACACTTTTTATATCCAGTGCATTGAACAGTGCTTGTAAAGATTATAGAAGAAGCTTCTAATTACAATCATAAGTATGTGATTAACTTCTTTCAGGAATATTTTTTTGTATGTGGGTGTACGTTTGTGACTGTAAATAAAATGGAGATGCCTTGCACAGTACTTTTCTAGATTATAGAATAGGTTTCTCATTACCTTCAGAAATCATTGTGTGCATGTGTAGTATACACACACACACACACACACACTGTCGTCAGTCATTCTGAAACAACATCTGACAGACTAACTCCTTAACTGATCCAGTGATGTCTCTGATGGGTTGCTGTGTTGAGCTAAGCGGTCCTGTTGTCACGCTGTAGATCCGCTGATTGAGTTGAATGAACAGATAGTAGATTGTACTGCATCTGCATTAGTTTGTTATTGTACAGCTCTTATTATTGGAGTTCAGGGATGTATCACTAACCTGACCATTTTCGGATGACTTTTATGCCTTTGGGTGTACTTGTGCAGCCCCCAGTATTAGTTGTAGTTTGAAAGGCAGTTACACAACCCTTCTTACATCAGTTAAAAAAAACACTGTATGTTTCTTTTGTGTGTGTGGAAGCAGCGTGTTGCACATTCTGATCCATTTATTTTTATGCAGTGCATGTCAAATCTTTAAGTAACTAATTTCAAACCCCAGGATGGCTTTGGAACCTTAGTAGTGTGGCTGCCAATGCTTATAGATAATAGGTCATTCCGTAGTTTTTCAGTAATGGAAGATAAGTGTGTAGGCATTACACCTGTCAGTGTTACTGTTGCAGGTGCTCTTGTTTAAGCAATGGAAGAGAAATTTGATAGTGTTCAAACAAGGAAGGTCTGGCAACAGAGAGCACATGCTTTAAAGAAAAGTCATGTGCAATGCATACAGATAACATGTTGAAAATGTGAAAATGACATTTAATGCACCGGCAGATCAATTGGGTATCCCACAGCAGGAACTGCAGCTTTTGTTTTCTGTAGTTAGCAGTGAGAGAGCGGATCATCACCGTCTGGGAAGCATTGGGAGACCATAGATCAAATTACCTGGGATACACATTAAGTGGGATGAGCAGTCGAAAGAATAAAAGGCCACATCAGTTGTTTAAATGTCATAACAATAATACCTGAATGCGTCTGCATTAATTACGATCTTTGAAGAGAGTTATTGTGCATGTGTTATTCAGAAAAATGGAATGTAGCAGTCATTGAGCCAGTTTAGAAGACCAAGGGAGCCCTAAGTGAATTAAACTGTAGACATGTTAGCCTGTTACTAAGTACATGTAAAGTAACGGAAAGAGTAGTTTTGGAAACTTTACTGGAGAAATGACTGTCCAGAGAATTGCTCGCATACTTTAAAGGGGGGTTCTGCTAACGGCTGCCCTGTTCATTTGTCATCACATTATAAGGGCATTTGAGAGTTCACTTCGATGTATGCTGTCTTTTAAAGTGCATTTGATGGAGTGAATTGTAAGTTGTTGCTCAACACGTTATAAAATCAGGGGGCTTTGTGTACATATTGTGGCCTGGACTGGGAAATGGCTGTCTGACAGGGAATAGACAGTTGAGTTGGAAGAAAATAGTGGATGTGGGATGAGTTATGGGCAGGGGGTCCTCTAAGGGTCAGTTCTTCCCTATATCCATTTGGCCTGTATAGTACTGATCTACAGTTTCTACACAACATATCTTATTGCCTTTATGCAGAAGGTTTAAAATTTGGAAAAAAATATTACTTTTAAGGAAGAGCAAAATACCTCTCAGCAAAGTTATGAGAAATTCAGTAGTTAGGAAAGATACTAACAAGGTTTTAAACTAAAAAACAAAAAAATATATACTTTTGTTTGGACCCAGGGTATTTAACAGGGTTAAGAAACCAGTGCAGTCATGAGTTGAGTCCATTGTATTTTATAAAGATGGGCTTTACAAGTTGATATAGATCTAGCATTTAAAGAATGTATAAATGTCTTTCGGCTTTGCCCGGTTAGGGGTCGCCACAACGGAACTCCGGTCCGCTAATGATTGGCAGTAGAGTTTTACGTGCTGGCTTGCCGGGCCTAACGCACAACCTTCAACGGAGGAACGCCCATTCACGCATGTCACCACACAGAAGACTCTCAAACTGAGGATCGAACATATGCATGTAAATATATATTAATAAAGATTTCAGTACTGCTGTTTTCCAGATTATAAGCTGTCATCTTCAGAGGAACTTCTAGTCTAGTTGTTGACTAGTATAAGAACACAGTTCTGTTGCCCTTGAAAACTTGGCACTACATTGTGGGTCACATGCTCAGTTTGGAAGAACTTTCAGAAGCAGTCAAGTCTGCGTTATCTACATGGGGTAGAACTCCTTTTATGAGTAACCTGAGTGTAAAATCAATGTTCTGGTGAATTTTGGAAGGCATGCTATAAGGCTGGGGTTCAGATACTGGCTGATATCTCACAGATGGGGAAAAGCAAGAAGGTTGTAGCTTCCTTTCAACATCTGAAAGTGAAATTCCAATTCATCTTTAATGAAACTTGGGAACATTTTCAGCTTTGCCATGCTGTATTTTTCTCTTTGCCTGTAGACATCTTAAGGGTGAATCTTGGACACCCTCTCTACCTAGTTGAGGAACTGATTAAGTCTACCAAGATTTCTCCAAGAGCATAAAAATTTTGAAAGACACTACACTAGTAGCTGTGTTGTAAATGATCAAAATTTCCCTAACCAAACACATCACTACTGAAAGCAAACCATTACCTTTATGGGAGGTTGCACATTTAGGTTACTAAGCAAGCCTGCTCTGTTATTGGAACATCACTGGAAATTTGTGCATGGGAGATGCTGCGCTCTGCCCCAAAAAAGTGAACATGGATTTTAGACTTTCTGCAGTGTGTGGTCTTTGGTAAATCGCAGGTAACAGAGCGGCATAAATTTCTGACTGTCCTGCAGTAGGACCAATTTTTAAAGCAGTGCAAAAGTTAATTTTAGCCACACTAAACTTATCACTGTCTCCTGAATATGGATCTTGTTACAACTCAAGACAAATAGTAGCCCTTCAGTCACTGCTCCAGTTATCGGGGAATAATTCATTGCCAGCTGATAGAGCTCTCTCAAGAATCTGAGTATAACCCAGTAATCCTCCAGCCTTTGTAAACAAACAGGTCTGCCGTGCAAGTACTCAAAAAACAACATGGAGCTTATCTACCCAGTGGAGGACTTATATCAGTAGCGTCATACTTGCTTCTCCTGGGATGAACTATTGCTTTGTTTATTGTCATACTCAGCTGGAAATATGATGGGCATTATACAGAACAAATATGGAGGGTACTTTATTACTGCACAGTTTATTTTATGTTTTTATTTTTCAGTTTGACAACACATCTGCAGTAGGCTATGAACTGTATATTGATTGTGAAATACTAACTGGAGTTGTTACTAAGAAATATTTTGATTTCTTGAATTTAATGACATTGTTTTGTACTATTTGTTTAGTGAATGATTATTGTTAATTGTGTAAGAATGTATTTTTTTATGTTGCACTGGAATGCTTTTAGTAATACAAAAAAAAAATGAAGCCTTACTGGACCTTTCGTTGAGGAGCCTAGGCAGAGGTAAAAATGAAACCAAAAACTAACAGCCTTGGAAGGTTCACAGGTGTGTATAGAGTCCTCCTTTCCGGCATAAAAGCCATTGTGGAACACTGACTACAGTGTCCTTGAATTGTATAGTCCTACACAACCCAGGAATTTAATTCCTTTTTAAAGGCTGTTAAGGTAGATGACTTCCTAATATAAGGTGGAAGACAGTTCCAAAGATATGGAATAAATTGTGAAATAAACAGTTTACATAAATTAATTCTTCATAGTGAAATGGCAAATGAACCCATTAATGCCCTTCCATTTCACTGTTGCAGTATTCATTACAATAGGGATTCCCTGCCATGGGCTGTCCAACATCCAGCCAGTATAACAAAGCCTTTAGGTTGCTTTAAGGTGCTCCATACGTCACATGTATGCTCCTTGCATAGCGTAGGGTGTAAAGGTGATCTCCGGATGTACCATGTTCAGAATTTCTTTGCCGCCAGTTAGTATCGAGTGAATACTAAGGATGTTCTTCGTGTTTCACTGTTGCAGTCATCACACTTGGCTTATCTGCCTGCAGGTAGCCCTCAGTCAGCCCGAATACCAGAGACTTGGTATTTCTGCATCAGTTGCTGTCACTTCAGTACTGACATCAGGTAGTCAGGGGTGTAAAAACAGGCAGCCGACGCCATTACATCAGTCTTTCTTGCCGAGCAGCCCGAAGCAGAAGCAGTTTGCACAAGTGACGGTCGGCCGCTACCTGAGTTTTCGTTTCCGAATTGAATCATCCTGAAGTCTTCTAAAGCTAAGTACCCTGTTGTGGGATCCTTTTTTCTTGCTCTACCCGATGTCAGAAAAAGTTAAGAATTGTCTCGCCTGTGGAAAGCAAATACCACACTGAGATTTCCATTCTTACTGCGTCACTTGTTTATGCCCAGACCATGCTGTACCTCGATGTCGGTTTTGTAGCTTGTTCAATGCCCAAACTATTTGTCATGCCCTTATTGTTGCTAAATACTTTCGCTCTCCGTATTCCGAAACGGCTTCGGTAAGCCATCCGACTACCGATCTTCCGAAAAAATGTAAGGATAAAGACTGCTGACGACCCGTCCATTAAGCTAGTCGACAGTTCGCCGGTACTCAGTGAGGCGCTTTTGCAGCCCCTGATGCCTGCTTTTATGGATTCGCAGGCCACTACTGAGACCTGTTTGGAGTCCGGTATGCCGCGAGACTCTTTGACTATAGAACCTGCAGATGTCTCTATCTTGGATGGGTCCGGAGCCGCTGTGCAGGCACTGGCTTCTGAGGAAGTTCTCCGCATTACCAATATTTGACACAAGCCGACGACTTCTTTCGCGTCTTCAGTTCTGTCTAAAACTACCGAGTTTCTAAGGCCAAGAGTACGAGGTACGCCTAAAAACCGATGACCCAAACTCAAGCACCTGCTTCCTTGCCACAAAATCAAATGCTTAAAATGGCAGAAGACCTGATTATGCTGATTAGGAGAAGCCAGCCTTCCCCTACTAAGAGAAAGAGACCTGTCCCCAGCAGCTTTAAATGACCAAGAGTCCGACGACTCTGAGGTTTCTGATTATGAAGACATGCCTTTATCTGCTTATGAGGATTCAGATGCAGAGGAATCCATTCCCTCTGCTTCCCCTCCAGAGAATTTTTCTTTTGGTGAAACCCTTCATACTTTAAAAGAGCATTTCCACTGGGAATGACAGGATTATCCTCAGTCCAAAAAGAGACTCAGAGAATTTTTAGATTTACGTCAACATAGACCTTTAGCAATTCCTCCTCTTCTGGATGTTGTGGATGATGTCTTTATGGAATCCAGTCCAACTCCTGATACTTTACCCCTACTCCAAGGAAACCAGACAGGCACTACAGAGTCCTGACTCTCACAAATTTCTTTTCAGAAATCCTACTGCTGACCCAGAGGTCATTTCCCAGGAACCTAAAGGTATAAAAGCAACTACAGCTAAGAATCCCACCCCTTCGGACAGGGATTCCTGAGCTTTAGACAGATGGGGTAAAAAAGTATACACCTCTGCAACTCTCGCCATTAGGGCATTGAATTGCCAGTTTAACATGCTGAAATACTAGCAGCATATTATGGAACTTTTTGAGCAAAAAATATCTACCTTTACAGACTGTGCAGAAAATAAAGAATTACAACAGCTTATGCATTCTGCAAGCCAAGTCAGCAAGCATACTTTGCAATGCAGCTTTTACGCCCTAGAAGCTTCTTGCAGGGCAGCAGTCACTGGTTCTATACTGAGAAGGCATGCTTGACTTAAGGAACAGACATTGCCAGACCATGTCAAATCAAAATTACTAGATGCTCCTTTGAACAAGGACAGTCTGTTTGGCACCAAAGCAGAAGAGGTTCTAAAAAAGATGGAAGAAAAATCTACGTCTATGCAGACAGTCGAAGAATTTTTGCAAGTGCAGCCTCCAAAATTCAGTAGTCATTGCCCCTCGAAACATTGGGCCTTTCCAGCCCCCTCAAGGCCATCTCAAACTAGACCCAGAGGAAACAGACCCCCCCCCCCCCCAGACCAGATTACAGTCTCAGGATATGTAGAGATCTAAGCAATGGAGTGCCTCCACTTCTAAAACAGGGAGTGCTAAGCCCACCCCCTTATGGAAAGAATTCACAATGAATTCTCAACTCCAATTTTCACCTCTGCCCAATTGCTCGTGTCCCTAGGAGGAAAACTTGCCCATCATGCAAAAAACTGGACCACCATCACCAAAGACCAATGGGTCCTCAACATTGTGTCTCAGGGGTACAAATTTTACTTCCACTCACTGCCAACCCCTAAAGGGTTCCCAGACCTTCCTCCAAACCAGTGGGCAGAGGCACAAAACCAAATTCAATCTCTGCTCTCCACAAGGGCAATTCAACCTGATGTTCATTGTGCATACAGCTGCAGTCATAACAGATGGGTTCTCCTGCCGTCAGGCGGGTCCTCGGTCGGCCGAATTCCAAAGTCTAGGTCCGGCGTTGGTTGTCATCGCCTCCTCCCTGCCATCAGTGCGACAGGGGTATAAAAGAACCAGCCGACGCCATTTTCTTCTGTCTTTCTTGCCGCGCGGTGCCCGAAGCAGAAGCAGTTCGCAAGTGCCGGTCAGCCAGCTCCTGAGATTATGAATATTTTGCAACCGAAGTCTTCTTGAAAGCTAAGTACCCCGTTGGGGAAACTTTTCTTGCCTCAGACCGATGTCAGACAAAGTTAATAATTGTATTTCATGTGGGAAGCAAATACCGCATAAGGATTTTCATTCCCTCTGCATTCCTTGCTTACGCCCAGACCACGACGTCTTGGCCTGTCGTTTTTGTGCTACATTCAACAGACGCACTATTAAGCGTCGGGCGGAGTTTGCCCAACACTATTTTGGCAAAAAGTTTAATTACATTATGTCGTCGGATACTCCGACTCCGGTTTTGAGTAAAAGGCGCAAAGATAAGGACCGACATACGAGGTCCGCGACTTCTACCGACACCACGCCAAAGCCGACAAGAGGTGGTCCGGTTCTCAGCGAGGCGCCTACGCATCCCCTGACTACCGATGACACTGCTTTGGCGGTGTCTTCTGTGCCCGAGGTCGCAGACTCTTCTGCCCACGCCCCAACTACAGATACCAAAGTCACTCTTGACGGTGAAACTCAGAGTTTAGACAGGCCTGCCACTTCTCAAGGCGTCTTCAGGCCTTCCTCTTCTTTTTCCATCAAGACTTTCACTAAGTCCAAAGCAGCCATGCAAACCAAGAGACAAGCTCCACAGGGCTCCTCTCAAGGCCCCATGCCTAAAAAGCAGATGCTCAAAATGGCTGAATATTTAATTACTCTTATCAGGGGTTCTCAACCCCCCCCCCCCCGGACAAAAGGCCCAGAGTGGAGGAAGAATCCCCTTCCTCGGACCAGGCCTCCATTATTTCAGAACATTCTGAAGACCAGGAACATTCTTACTCCCCTTTTGAAGATTCTGATGCAGAGGAGTCCATTCCCTCTGTCTCCCCCCCTGAGGATTACTCTTTTGGGGAAACCTTACATACCTTAAGGGAACACTTCCACTGGGAAGGCCAAGAGTACTCAGACTCCAAGAAAAGGCTTAGGGATTTCCTCTTGCTCCCTCAGCACAGGCCTCTGGCTATACCTCCTGTCTTAGACATACTAGATGATGTGTATTCGGAGGCCTGCCTTAACCCAGATTCTTTACCTCCAGCTCCAGTCAAGCCTGACAGGTATTACCGGGTTCCTGATTCACACCCAGACCCAGAAACTATTTCACAGGGTCCCAAGGGAATTAAGGCCTCCACTGCTAAAAATCCATTACCTTCAGAGAGAGATTCCAGAGCTTTAGAAAGGTGGGGGAAAAAGGTATACACCTCGGCCACCTTAACCATGCGGGCATTAAACTGTCAGTTCCATATGTTAAAGTACCAACAGTTTCTGTTATCACAGTTAAAAAGCAAAGTGTCACAGCCTGAACAGCCAGACTTGAAGGAGTTGCAGGATTTGTTACATAGTACAGAACAAGTGGGTAAACATACCTTGCAATGTGGTTTTGATGCTTTAGAGGCCTCATGTAGAGCTGCTATTACAGAATCAGTCATACGTAGACATGCTTGGCTCAAAGAGCAAACCTTACCAGATCATGTCAAAGCTAAATTACTAGATGCTCCTCTGCAAAAAGATGTATTGTTTGGTGTTAAAGCTGAGGAGGTATTAAAGAAAATGGAGGAAAAGGCAAAATCAATGCAAACAGTGAAAGATTTCCTACAGGTACAACCTCCACGTTTCAGTAGAAATTGGCCTTCAAATAATTGGTCCTTTCTAGCCACGGACAGACCCCAAAGAGGTAGATACAGGCACCCAAGGTGTAGAGGGCAATCTCAAGGATCGTTTAGAGGCAGACAATGGCAAGCACCTACTCAAATAGGTGGTGAGGATAGTTCACAGCCATTCAGAAAGCAGAACCAATGACTTTCCCCTTTGCATGCCAAGCAAGGCTCAAATGGCAGCACCTTTAGGTGGAAAACTGGCATTATTTTCGGAAAATTGGCATATTGTCACCAAAGACAAATGGATCCTGGGCATTATAGACAGAGGCTACAGATTCCACTTTCACACCCTTCCAAAAATGAGAGGCATGTCAAACCTGCCACACAATCAATGGGAAGAGGCACAAAAACAAATTTCAGATCTCATGGACATGAAAGCTATTCAAGAGGTACCTGCACAAGAACAGGGTCAAGGTTTTTATTCCAGACTATTCCTGGTACCAAGGAAGGGCAAAGATTGGAGACCTATTTTGGACCTATCCATCCTAAACACATTTTTACTCGTGCCAAAATTCAAGATGCTCACATTACAGCAGCTTCTTCCCATGCTGGGCAAGGAGTCTTGGCTGGTAACATTGGACCTCAAGGAGGCATACCTGCATGTCCCAATCAGACAAGATTGCAGAAGATACCTCAGATTTCTTGCAGGTTCAACACATTATCAATTCTCTGCATTGCCCTTTGGCTTATCTACTGCGCCCAGAGTGTTCACGAAATGCCTGGCATCAGTAATTGCCTACTGCAGACTTCAAGGGATACAGATATACCCATATTTGGACGACTGCCTGAGCCAAGCGGACAGCAAGCACATACTTCTGAAACATCTGGCGTTTGTAATAATGTTGTTGAATTCTCAGGGGTACACAGTCAACCAAAAGAAATCAGGGCTAATGCCCTCTCAAACAATAATTTTCCTGGGTGCCAGCTTGGATGCAAACACCCAGATGGCCTACCTCACGCCAGAAAAACAAGGGCAACTAACTCAATGCTTCAGAAAACTGGCAACTTTCACCAGTCTGACTGCAAGGAAAATCCTGCACGCTCTGGGATTCATGGCATCTTGCATCCTACTAATCCCATGTGCAAAGGAAACTTCAATGGTACCTAAAAAACCTATGGTCTCAACACAGCCACAGTTTGGAAACAATAATACCACTGATTCCATGTCTTCAAAAGGAATTTCTGTGGTGGGCTCAAGCATGCCAAAGAAACACAGGTCTCCCATTCTGCAAGCCTCAAGCAAATCATCACAACAGACACCTTGGACTACGCCTGGGGGGCACACATGACAGATCGGTGCATTCAGGGCATATGGTCCCAAAAAGAAAAGCACCTACACATCAATCAAAAGGAAATGCTAGCAGTAATAAATGCTATTATAGCTTTCAAAGACCTACTGCATCCAGGCCAGCTATTGATAAGGACAGACAACACCACAGTGATGTGGTACATAAACAAACAGGGAGGAACCCATTCATACCCCCTATGCAGGCTAGCCATGTCTCTTTGGAACATGGCTCTGGAATTACAAATCAAACTTTAAGCACAGTACCTGCCAGGCAAGGAAAACACACTGGCAGACAACCTAAGCAGAAATATGACAAACCCACACGAATGGAAGTTGCATCCTCAAGTTTTTGCAAAGATAATTCAAGCATGGGGAAGGCCAGACATAGATCTCTTTGCCTCCCACAGAAATCACCAATTGGCAAAATTCTGCTCAAGGACCTTTCATCCACAGGCCTGGAAAGTGGACGCACTCTCTTTCAGTTGGACAACAATGACAGTTTATGCCTTTCCACCTCTTCCTCTGCTGCCCAAACTTCTATTAAAAACCAGAGCAGACAGACCAAAGATGATTCTCATTGCTCCAGACTGGCCAAGACAACACTGGTGCCCACTCCTGAGGAGCCTGATGCATTCCCCACCATGGATCCTGCCTCTAATGCCTCTTCTACTGACTCAGCACGACTTCAAAACTCTTCACAGTCAGCTGAAAACACTCAGTCTAGCCGCATGGAAGATTCCTTAAAATCACAACAGACCCTACTTTCCAAGGAGGTGCAGGACGTCATCTTGGAGGCCAGAAGACCTTCTACTAGAAAAGCCTACTCCGCAAAATGGAAACGTTTTTGTGCCTGGAATGAGAAAAAGGGCCAGAATCCTGTAATACTGAATTTACCTCAAATATTACAGTACCTAGCTGAGTTGCTAAGCAGTGGACTTTCATTCTCCTCCATCAAGATACATGCCTCAGCCATTTCTGCAGAATACAACACTGATCCTCCTTTATTCTCTCACCCCCTCTTAAGACAATTCCTCAGAGGGGCTAAGAATATAAAACCCCCAAGGAAACAACCAGTACCTGCTTGGGACCTCAGTTTCATTCTAGAAAAACTGACCTTGCCTCCTTTTGAGCCAGCTGCTTCAACAGAACTGCAATATTTGTCCTGGAAAACAGCCTTCCTGCTGGCTATTACCTCAGCTCGCAGGGTTTCGGAACTACAAGCCCTCATGGCTGTGCAGCCTTTCATCATTTTACATCAGGACAGAGTTTCCTTATGGACCAATCCTTCCTTTATGCCAAAGGTAGTAACCAGGGTAGCCTTGAATCAGGCTATCCACTTACCTACCTTTTACCCTAATCCTCAAAACAAAGGGGAGAGACTACTACATTCCTTGGACATTCACAGGCAGCTATGTTATTATTTGGACAGAACAAAGCCTTTCAGAAAATCAGAGCAACTCTTTGTGTCCTGTGCTACAGGAGCTCAAGGGAAGCCTATTTCCAAACAGATAATCTCAAAATGGATAGTCCACTGCATATGCTTTTGTTACTCTTTTCATGGTAAAACTGTGCCTGCAGGAATCAGGTCTCACTCCACAAGGGCCACAGCTACCTCTACAGCTTTCCTCAGGGGGGTTCCTACCAAAGATATTTTGGAAGCTGCCACTTGGAGTTCATTACATACTTTCTCCAAGCACTATCACCTACCATTATACTCCAAATCTAGAGCAGGCTTTGCCACTGCAGTCTTGCAGGGCATCCTAGCTCCTCCGAGCTCCACCTAGTGCCTACCACCCCTTTTTTAGCTTTGGGATACTACCCATCTGTTATGACTGCAGCTGTATGCACGATGAACATAGTACAGTTTTGTACCTACCATAAATGTAGATGTTCGAGTGCTAATACAGCTGCAGTCCAGGTTTCCCTCCCTCCTTCCCCTCTTGGGACAGGCCTAATGGCTAACACCTCCTCATACAACCCGGTTGGGGTATTCTTTTATGGTGTATTTGCTTGCAACTACTGTTTTTTGATTATATTGCATTTCATTATTACATAAATTTATGTATTGCCTTCCTTCTGGGGGCACCTGACATCTGCGGCAAGAAAAACTGAAGAAAATGGCGTCGGCTGGTTCTTTTATACCCCTGTCGCACTGACGTCAGGGAGGAGGTGACGACAACCGACGCCGGACCTAGACTTTGGAATTCGGCCGACCGAGGACCCGCCTGACGGCAGGAGAAGCCATCTGTTATGACTGCAGCTGTATTAGTACTCGAACATCTACATTTATGGTAGGTACAAAACTGTACTTTCCTGCAGAACAAATAGGTCAAGGAATTTATTCCAGACTTTTTCTGATACCCAGAAAAGAGGGTACTTGGCGCCCAATCCTAGATCTTTCCATTCTAAACACCTTCCTGGTGGTATCAAAATTCAAAATGCTAACCCTTCAGCAGCTTCCTCCTATGCTGTCCGAAGATGCCTGGTTAGCCACCCTAGACCTAAAAGAAGCCTGTCTGCACATCCCTATCAGGGACTTGCGCAGAAAATACCTACGCTTCAGGGCAGGATCTGTGCATTATCATTTCTCTGCACTTCCCTTTGGCTTATCCACTGCTCCCAGAGTCTTCACAAATGCCTGACCCCAGTCATTGCCTATTGCAGACAGAGAAAGATTCAAATGTACCCGTACTTGGACTATTGCCTGATTCAGGCAGACAATCAGGAAAAGCTATTGCAGCACCTGACATTTGTAAAGAACCTTCTAAACCCTGGGGTACACTATCAACAAAAAGAAATCGAAACTAGTCCCCAGTCGAAGGATTGTATTCCTGGGAACAAGCGTGGATACAGCATCCCAGATGGCATTCCTTACTCCAGAAAAACAAACCTGTCTGATAGGCTACTTAACTCAAATGGCCACCAGAACCCAGCTATCTGCAAGGAAAATCCTGCAGGCCCTAGGGTTCATAGACTCTTGCATTCTACTAATTCCATATGCCAGACTGCATATGAGGGAACTTCAGTGGCACTTGAAAAGTCTTTGGTGCCAGCATTCTCAGGATCCGGAAACCGTCATACCTATCATACCTTCTGTAAGGACAGAGTTTCTTTGGTGGGAAACAGCATGCAACCACAACAAGGGACTTCCCTTTACTCAACCCCACGCCACCCAGATCCTAACCACAGATGCATCAGACTGTGCTTGGGTGGCATATCTGGATGACAAGTGCATTCAGGGCCACTGGAGCTCAAGTCAAGTTCATCTGCACATCAACCAAAAAGAAATGTTAGATGTTCAGCACACTCTGACAGCTTTCACATCTCTACTCTCACCAGGACCCCTGCTAATAAAAACAGACAACACCACAGTTATGTGTTACATCAACAAGCAGGGGGCAACCCACACTGCAGGCTAGCCATGGCCCTGTGGAACACGGCCTTGGACATGCAGATTCATCTTCAAGTTCAATTCCTGCCAGGCAAACAAAACTCTCCGGCAGACGACTTAAGCAGATATCTACTAGACCCACACGAGTGGCAATTCGTCGACCCCAGCACCTTCAGCCTTCTAACCCTAAAATGGGGAACCCCAGATGTGGATCTATTTGCCTCCCCCTACCAGCTCAGCAAATTCTGCACCAGGACACCTCACAGCAGGGCCTGGAAAGTGAATGCCCTATCCTTCCAGTGGGTAACCCTCTCAATCTGTGCATTTCCCCCTCTGCCTCTTCTCGCAATAATGTTACTCAAGATAAGACAGGACAAACCAAGGGCAATCCTGATTGCCCCGGACTGGCCATGTCAGCACTGGTACCACTACTCTGCAGCCTGTCACCAGTGCCACCCTGGCACCTACCCCAGATCCCAACCCTCACTCCGCAGGAGGGGACAGATCCTGCATCCGCAACTGCAAACCCTGAATCTTGCAGCCTGGCTTATTCCTTGAATTCTCCCCCAGTGACCGGCCTAAGCAAGCAGGTGCTGGATGTCATTCTTGAAGCCAGAAGATTCTTGAAGCCAGACGACCCAGTACAAGGAAATTCTATACTGATGAGTGGAAAAGGTATTATTCCTGGATTCAATCTAAAGGAGAGGAGACAGCACTGCCCTCCTACCTCTAATCCTGGATTACTTAGCAGATCTACACCACAGAGGCCTATCCTTCTCCTCCATTAAGATCTATGCCTCTGCCATCTCGGCTCATTACAACACTGAGCCACCTCTGTTCTCTCACCCTGTCATCAAGCAGTTTCTGAGAGGGGCAAATAACCTAAGGCCACCAAGAAGAGCACCCACCCCTGCTTTTGAGACCTTAACTTTGTACTGGAAAAGCTCACGCTACCCCCCTTTGAGCCTGCAGCTTCAGCAGAGTTAAAATTCCTCTCTTGGAAAAAGGCCTTGCTTCTGGCCATCACTTAAGCTAGAAGAATGTCTGAGCTACAAGCACTTATGGCTATGGAACCCTTCCCTCAGGACTAGCTGCCAAAAGTGGTGTCCAGTGTGTCTCTCAACCAATCTATCCATTTGCCAACCTTCTTCCCTAATCCTCAAAATAAAAGGGAAAGGATCCTGCACTCCTTGGACGTGCATAGGCAGCTCAGATTCTGCCTGGATAGGACTAAAGCCTTCAGGAAATCTGACCAGTCACTAGTCAGTTTTGCACTAGGGGCAGAGGGCAAGGCTATTTCAAAACAATTTCCAAGTGGATAGCACACTGTATCCATTTCTGCTACAAACACCATGGGAAACCAACCCCTCAGGGGGTCAGAACTCATTCCACTAGGGCAACTTCTACCTCTACAGCATTTCTCAGGGGAGTCCCTACCAGCGACTTTCTGGAAGCTGCTACCTGGAGTTCTGTACACACCTTCACCAAGCATTACCACCTACCTATCTTTTCCAAATTCAGGGCTGGTTTTGCAACAGCAGTCCTGCAGGGCATACTAGCCAGCCCCAACACTTCTTGACTGCCTCAACCCTTTCTTCACCTTTGGGAATCAACTCAAGTGTGATGACTGCAACAGTGAGACACGAAGAACATAGTACAGTTGTGTACACTTAATATAAATGTAGAGGTTCGAGTGTATTCATTGCTGCAGTACTGGTTTCCCACCCTCCAGACCCCTTGTCTCCCTCTCTACTCTCTATGTCTATTATTCACTCCTTACTGGGTTATTGGTATTTACTGGTGGTGTTTTTCCCACCATAACTTTGCTCCCTATTTGGGGGGCTCCTGGGATAAGAAAAACTGATGTAATGGCGTCGGCTGCCTGTTTTTATACCCCTGATGACCTGACGTCAGTACTGAAGCAACAGCAACAGATGGAGAAATACTAAGTCTCTGGTATTCGGGCCGACTGAGGGCTACCTGCAGGCAGATAACCCAAGTGTGATGACTGCAACAGTGAATACACTTGAACATCTACATTTATGGTAAGTGTACACAACTGTACTTTAGTCATCTCTTGATCGTCTGTCTGAGCGCCCATTCTACTGCTGGTTCACCAACCATTTCAGATAAGTGCCCTGTTGTTTTGGGTTTCATGAAAACCAAGAAGTGTAAATTCTAGTGTGGGAGACAGATTCCCCATAAAGTCCATCACAAGCAGTGCTTATTTTTGTCTTGGTGCATCGCACAACCCTACGTTCTGTTTAGTTTGTCATTCTTTTGTTCCCAAGACCCTCCATAGTCTGCTATCTTCTTTGGCCTTGTATTTGGAGAATCAACATCTTAAGCTGTTTACCTAAATACACAATGGAAGGAACTTCCTGCTCTGAGGGTCAGCCATCTGTGAAGGAGGAAACCAAGAGATCTAGGCTGGATTCTTCAGCTGTTCAGCGTCTGCTGAGGCGAGTGAAGCCTGGAGGATCGTCTTGCTCCACCACTGGGTTCTTCTGCAGCGACCATTTTAGAGGCTGGCATGGATCCAACCTTAAGCACGTCTTAGAAGCATTACAGACGTCCACTTCAGATGCTCAGAGGGAACAGTTTCTGATTATTTCCAAGGGGACAGAGAAGTCCTGACTACTACTATTGAATGCCATCGTATGTCTGAGCCTCCATAGTTCTATAAGGCAAACGTCCCCTTGATGAAAAAGCAGAAGACTTGAGCATATTTCTCCAGCTCGTAAGGATCCACAGATTAAATGGCAGAATTTCACTTAGGGTTTGTTTTAATGCTTTGATACCTCCTCAGGGAGTTTCTGTTCCAGCTTCCCCATTGGTCATCTACTCTCCTGAAAAGACTCAGGGGGAACAGGATTCATCTGAGCAGGTCGGTTCAGAGGAGGACTCCCTAGTTTACTCATCTTAGATTCCCTCTCCTTTAAAAATATGTAACTAAGGAAGAGGAATCTGCTAGTCTTGGCACTCCTTTCATGGAAATTTGGTTTGGGGGCATGGTCTCTAGAATGAGTTATTTTAGATGGTATTGTGCTCAGGTTTTTGAGGTACAGAAAAGGTATTATGAGCTCCTGCAGATGGATTCTCCTAGACCTTCTGCTGTTCTTGTTTTGGCTGCTTTGTTGGATGTCTTTCCAACAGTCTCTAAGGCTCCTGATTCCCATTCCCCTGCCCCTAAGAAACCCAGTAGATATTATAGGGTGCCTGAGGACTGCTAATTTCTATATAGGTGCCCTTTGGCCCACCCTTCTGTGGTGTCTGTGGCTTCTGACAAGAGCCTTCTCAGCTGATGTGTTCTACTAAGTTACTTCCTTCTGATAAAAAAAGCATAACTATGGAAAGGCTACTTAAAGAAGGTTTATACCTGTGCTACCTTAGCCTTTGGGGCTGTGGATTATCAAACCCATATGTCCAGGTACATTTTAGCCCTTCTTTTCCATGCCTGTCAGATAATTTCTGATCTTCAAAACAGTGTAAGAAACTTGTCTGTGGAAGATTTTCAGTCCACATATTTTTAGTTAATCACTGCATGTTAATCAGATCAGATAGTAGTAGTAGAAGTAGCGAACTTAAACTCGTCTTAAGTAAAAAAAATAAAATAAAAAGTATATCATTTGAAATATTGTACAGAATTACTAAGTATTCGAAAGTAATCCAAGCAAGCCTGGCAGTCTGTTCCCAGTCGAAAATCCTTTATTAAGTAGACAGACAAATGATCCAAGTAAAACAAAAATAGAGTAATCATTTCCTCACAAGCTTTCTAAATATGTATATACTTTTTATCAGGCAAGGGAGTGGTTTATTGTGCTGTAAAACAAAGTGGCATTGGTACACGTTAAATTCACATCCCTTCCGCCATCAGACAACTTCCTCTTTTGTGCCAGAGTCCCAAGTCCTCTGGTTTGGAAGGTGGGAGCTCTCTCTCTTTCTTGGAAGGGGATGTTTCTTTATGCCTTTCCTCCCCTTTCCCTCATTCCAAAAGTCCTGTTCAGAATTCAAAAGAATG
Source organism: Protopterus annectens (assembly GCF_019279795.1). Taxonomy (NCBI): domain Eukaryota; kingdom Metazoa; phylum Chordata; order Ceratodontiformes; family Protopteridae; genus Protopterus; species Protopterus annectens. The sequence goes on along the minus strand of NC_056744.1, from coordinate 448,659,166 downwards.
CTCCCAAAATCTTGTTGATGACTCCCTTTTGGCTGAGACAGCATTGGTTCCCTCCTCTTCTGCATTTAGCCAAGAGTAATCATCACAAGTTACCTCACAGGATGGGCCTACTCATAAAAGACAAGGGATCTGTCATACATCCCCACCTGTCCTCTCTTCAACTGACACTGTGGGTGATAGGATTTTGATTCCTCATAGATACCTTTTTTTCTGAGGACATGCTTAGGGTCCTGCAGGAGGCCAGGAAACCCAATACTAGGAAATGGAAGAGGTTTTCTTTTTGGTGCCTTTCTCGTAACCTGGCTGCGATTTCTGTGGAAGTTCCTTTGGTTCTTATCTGTGTGAACTGCTCAGTGCTGGGTTGGCCTATTCTTCTGTTAAGGCCCACTTATTAACTATTTCTGCTTGCCTGTCTTAATCACCCCTTCAGCGTCTACATTTGAAGCTAAACAATTCCTTAAAGGTATCCTTCATATTAGGGCTCCCAGGAAGCCTGTTCCTCCTCTCTGGAATTAATTTTTTTTTTGTTAAAATTGACCCAGGCTCCAGGCTCCTTTTGAGCCTGCAGTCTCAGCTTCCTTGCAGCATTGCCCTTGGAAGACTGTACTTTTATTACCTCTTAGATGATGTCCTTCAAGGATGCATCTGCAGTCATAACATATGGGTTGTCCTGCTTCAGGCAGCCCTTCGGTCGGCCGGATTCCAAAGTCTGGGTCTGGCCTCGGCTGATGTCGCACTTTCCTCGACGTCAGAGCTTCTGGGGTATAAAGGCATCAGCCGACGCCATTTTCCCCAGTCTTTCTTGCCGCGCGGTGCCCAAAGCAGAAGCTGTTCGCAAGTGCCGGTCGGTCAGATCCAGAGATTTCAGCTACCGAAGACTTCTAAAAAAGCTAAGTACCCCGTTGGGGACTCTTTCTTGCCTCAGCCGATGTCAGACAAAGTAAATAATTGTTTAACTTGTGGGAAACAAATACCTCATAAGGATTTCCATTCTTACTGCCTTCCTTGCTTAGGCCCAGACCACGGCGTATCAGCTTGTTTAGCCTGTGCCTCCTTCAACCGACGGACTCTTAGGCGCCGGTCGGAGTTAGAAGAGTTTTTGGATCCACTTTTGCATATAAAATGCCGTCGGAGACTCGACTACACATTTAGCCAAAAACGCAAGGAAAAGGACTGACATTGCGCCCGCGGTTTCGCTGAAACCACGGTTAGGCCTACCGCGAGTGTCTCGTTTCGCTGAAACCGAGTCCTCGGTTCTTACTTCTGCGAAATCATACCTCCGACAACCGAGGCCAGAGAGGCCCGCGTCGGCTACAGAAATCCCTACTGAAGAAGCAAAGCACAAGAATTGTCCGACACCATTCCATTGGACATTTCTACTCCTGCACGTGGGGCAGCTAGGCCCCTGCTTCTATGTCTATTAAGGCCTTCTCCAGAGCTAAAGCAGCTAAAATTTCAAAAGCCTTACCTGCAAAGCTACTCCAGAGACCTTCCTCAAGTTCTCAGATTCTCAGCCTTGCTGAGGACCTTATATCCATGATTAGGGGTTCCCAACCTCACCCAGACAGGGCCTCCCACCCTCCCCCTGCCAAAAGGCCTAGGACTGAACCCCCTGAACCTCTCTCCTCAGATTACTCCTCGGATGGATCTGATTTATCAGACCATCAGGAAGGGCCATATTCTCCTTATGAGGATTCAGATGCAGAAGACTCTATTCCTTCTGCCTCCCCTCCTGAAGAATTTTCCTTTGGGGAAACTTTGCATTCAATGAGGGAACACTTTCAATGGCAGGGTCAGGATTTCTCTGATTCTAGAAAAAGATTAAGAACTTTTTTACACTTACCACAGCGGATTTCTCTGATTCTAGAAAAAGATTAAGAACTTTTTTACACTTACCACAGCATAGGCCTTTAGCCATACCACCTGTGCTAACTGTAGTTGATGATGCATATAATGATGTCAGTGCTGCCCCTGACTGTCTTCCCCCGGCCCCTGCCAAACCTGACAGATATTACAGGGTCCCGGATTCTCACTTCCATTTGTATAAAGCCCATGCTGCAGACCCAGAAACTATATCTCAGGGCCCAAAAGGTGTTGCAGCTGCCACTGCCAAAAACCCCCTACCCTCTGAAAGAGAGTCAAGAGCATTAGAGAGATGGTGAAAAAAGGTTTATACATCTGCTACTCTTTCTGCTAGGGCATTAAACTGTCAATTCCACATGATACAGTAGCAGGAATATTTGTTAGATCAGCTGAATAAAAAGCTTTCTTCTACTGAACCTTTAGACCGAAAGTCCCTTCAGGATTTGGTACACAACTCTCAGCAGGTCAGTAATCATTTCTTAAAATGTGGCTATGATGCACTGGAGGCTTCATTTAGATCAGCTATGACTGGGGCAGTAATTCAAGACATGCCTGGCTAAAAGAGCAATCCTTGCCAGACCATGTCAAGGCTAAACTCCTAGATGCTCCAATGGAAAAACAAAGTTTATTTGGCTCCCCTGCACAGGAGATTCTAAAGAAAGTGGAAGAAAAAGCAAAATCTGTGCAAACAGTAAAGGATTTTCTGCAGGTTCAACCTCCGAGGTTCAGCAGAAACTGGCCTTCAAAAAAATTGGTCCTTTCCAGACACCTCCAGAGCACAGAGGGGCAGTAATAGACGCCCAAGAGGCAGAGGTCAATCAAAGGGTGCCTACAGGGGTTGTCCGTGGCAGCCTGCCAACCAGAGGAGTAGTGCCACAGCTGCAACTACAACCACTTCCACAGGACAGACACAATGACTTGACTCTGATTCCGCCTACCAGGGAACAACTGGAAGCACCCTTGGGCGGAAAGCTGTCTTTATTCTCGAAAAACTGGTATTGCATTACAAAAGACAAATGGACATTACAAACAATAGACAAAGGATACAGGTTTCACTTCCACACTTTTCCAAGAAGGAGCGGAATGCCAAACCTTCCACCAAACCAGAAGCCAGAGGCTTTAAGACAAATCCACAATTTACTTCGGATGAAAGCCATAGAAAGGGTACCATCTATGGAACAAGGCCAAGGATTTTATTCCAGACTATTCCTTGTACCAAGAAAAGAAAACCAATGGAGGCCTATTCTCGACTTGTCCGCACTAAACACATATCTCATTGTGCCAAAATTCAAGATGCTGACCCTACAGCAACTTCTTCCCATGTTGGGCAAGGAGTCTTGGCTGGTGACTCTAGATCTCAAGGAGGCATACCTGCACGTCCCTATACGACCAGATTGCAGAAGACACCTCAGATTTCTTGCAGGATCAGAGCATTATCAATTCTCAGCATTGCCCTTTGGCTTATCTACTGCGCCCAGAGTATTCACGAAATGCCTGGCAACAGTAATTGCACATTGCAGGCTTCAGGGAATTCAAATCTATTCATACCTGGACGACTGCCTAATACAAGCGGACAACAAGACAAAACTAATGATTTGGCCTATGTCATGCACCTCTTACAGGCCTTGGGATACACAGTCAACATCCAGAAGTCAAGACTAGTGCCATCCCAAAGGATAACATTTTTGGGTGCGGATCTGGACACAATGACTCAGATGGCTTTTCTCACAGAAGAAAAACAAAAGCAACTCCCAGTCTATTTCATGGCTTTGACAAGACATACTCAGCTCACTGCAAGGAAAATCCTGCAGGCCCTGGGTTACATGGCATCCTGCATAATCTTGATCCCGCATGCCAGGCTACATATGAGAAAATTACAATGGTACCTAAGGAATGTATGGTCTCAACACAGGCACAGTCTAGAAACCATGATACCAATCATTCCATGCCTGAAAAAGGAATTCCTGTGGTGGGCTCAGGCCTGCCAGTCCAACAGAGGGTTGCCTTTCAACAAACCACAGCCAAGGCAGACCATCACCACGGACGCCTCAGACCTAGGATGGGGAGCACACATGGAGGACAAGTGTATCCAAGGCCTATGGTCTCAGGACCAGCTGAACTGCACATAAACCTAAAGGAGATGCTGGCAGTGAAACATGCAATCGAGACATTCAAATCATTCCTCCAGCAAGGACATCTGCTGATAAGGACAGACAACACCACAGTCATGTGGTACATAAACAAACAGGGAGGCACGCATTCCTACTCTCTATGCCGGATGGCAATGGATCTGTGGAACCTAGGCCTGAATCTCAACATCCAGCTGCAGGCCAAATTCATACCAGGAAAAGAGAATTCACTAGCAGACACCTTAAGCAGAACTACCACGGATGCTCACGAATGGATGCTGCATCCAGACATCTTCAAAATCATAACAAGCAAATGGGGAATGCCAGAGATAGACCTGTTCGCCTCCCACTCAACCACCAACTGAAGAAATTCTGCTCAAGAGTATACCACCCACAAGCCTGGAGGGTGGACTCTCTCTCTTTCAGCTGGAATGCCCTAACAGTGTATGCTTTTCCACCTCTCCCATTGATGTACAAAGTTCTACTAAAGATCAGGGAGGAACAGCCAAAGGTGATACTAATAGCTCCAGACTGGCCAAGGCAGCACTGGTACCCGCTACTGAGAAGCATGTCTTGGGCGAACTCATGGCCTCTACCACCCCTATGGCCTCTTCTTCTAACGCAGAACAACTTCAAGACCCTGCATCCAAACTTGAAAACACTGCAGCTAACTGCCTGGAAAATTGCTTAAAACAAAACAAAACTGTTTTATCTCAGAGGGTCAAGGACATTATCCTGGAGGCTCGCAGACCCTCCACAAGGAAGACATACTCAGCTAAATGGAAGAAATTCCTCATTTGGAGCGCATCAGAGGGTACAAATATCACACTGGCAAACCTGGCACACATCCTAGAATATTTAGCAGAACTGTTCCACAACGGCCTGTCCTATTCTTCCATTAAGATTCATGCTTCAGCAATTTCAGCAGAGTACAACATGGATCCACCTATCTTCTCTCACCCTCTCCTCAGACAATTTTTAAGAGGGATCAAAAATGTAAAACCTCCAAGAAGACCCCCTCTGCCTACATGGGATCTCAGTTTTGTGCTGGAAAAATTAACATTACCCCCTTTTGAACCAGCAGCATCAGCAGACTTACACTTCTTATCTTGGAAAACTGCTTTCCTTCTGGCAATCACTTCAGCAAGAAGAGTATCCGAGTTACAGGCACTAATGGCAGTGCAGCCTTTCCTTATTTTTCACCAGGATAGAGTGTCTCTGAGAACCAATCCTACTTTCATGCCAAAGGTGGTATCCAGGGTATCCTTGAACCAAGCTATTCACTTGCCTACGTTCTTCCCTAACCCACAGAACAGGGGGGAAAAACTATTGCACACCTTGGATGTACACAGACAACTATGCTACTATCTGGACAGAACTAAAACCAGCAGGAAAAACTGACCAACTTTTTGTAGCATATGCAACTGGAGTGCAAGGAAAAGCAATTTTACAAACAGACAATTTCAAAATGGATAGGAAATTGCATTCGTTTTTGTTACTCTTTTCATGGAAAGACAGCTCCTGAAAATATCAGGCCTCACTCCACAAGAGCCACAGCCACCACTACAGCTATCCTACGAGGGGTGGCTACCAAGGACATTTTAGAAGCTGCTAGGAGCTCCGTGCATACATTTGCCAAGCATTACAATCTACCTTTATACTCCAGATCCCGAGCAGGTTTTGCAACTGCAGTTTTACAGGGGATCTTAACTACACCATCCTTATCTTAGTACCTCCTCCCCCAGTTTGGCTATGGTATTCTACCCATATGTTATGACTGCAGATGCATCCTTGAAGGACATAGTACAGTTTTGTACCTACCATAAATGTAGATGTCCGATAGGTATGCATCTGCAGTCAGGATTACCCACCCTCCTTCCCCTCTGTGGTATTCCTAGGGTGCTTACCCCTTCTTCAGCTAGCTGGGGGAATCTATTATGGTGTATTTGTTTGTATTTATATATGTGTATATATATATATATATTGTTTGCTACTGTTTGGAATTTTCAACATTTATCCAAATTTAGCCTTCCTAGAGGACACCTGGCATCTGGGGCAAGAAACACTGAGGAAAATGGCGTCGGCTGATGCCTTTATACCCCAGAAGCTCTGACGTCGGGGAAAGTGCGACATCAGCCGAGGCCAGACCCAGACTTTGGAATCCGGCCGACCGAAGGGCTGCCTGAGGCAGGACAACCCATATGTTATGACTGCAGATGCATACCTATCGGACATCTACATTTATGGTAGGTACAAAACTGTACTTTCTTTGTGTTTCACTGTTGCGGTCCTCACCTGTGGATTATCCCTGCTGTGGTAGCCTTCGGCTGGTCCGAATACCAGAGTCAGTGATTTTCTGGGTGGCTGCTGTCACTTGCAGTCCGACATCAGGTCATCAGACTAAGACTTTTCCTGAATTTGATCAGCTCTTTGTTTCTTTTCTTCCTAGGTCTTTAGGCATGGTTTGTGTCCAAACACCGTTTCTTCTTGGATTTCTACAGACATTCTTTTTGTTATTCCTTTCATGGTAAGAACTTTCCTTCGTCTGTTAAGACTTGTTCTACTAGAGCTGTGGCTTCCTCTGGTGCTTTTTTCAGGGGTTTGTATGCTAACTCTATTCTTGAGGCAGCTACCAGGACTTCTATGCATACATTTACCAAGCAGTACAAGTTGGAAGGAATTTCCTGAACCAGAGATGGCTTTTCTAGGGCCATCCTTCATGGCTTACTAGAGAGCTCTGCTGGTCCTCCCTCCTCCCTGTCTTCTTGAGCTTTGGCACTCGGCCTATTGCAATGAATACTGCAACAATGAAATGGAAGGACATAGTACAGTTGTGTACAATCCTTAGCATAGCAGTAGATGTCCTTCTCTTTACTGTTGCAGTACTCACTCCCTCCTTCCACCCCCTGGTCCATTTCTCTTCTGGATGTACTGATTATCCCTATAGTTCCTTGGACAGGTGTTCCTACTGGGGCTCTCACTTCTGAGGATGGTACATCGAGCCGTCACTTTTATACCCTGTGCTATGTGAGGAGCATACATGTGATCTACAGCATACCTTAAAGCAACCTAAAGGCTTTGGTATACTGGACGGATGTCGGGCTGCCCTTGGCAGGGGGATCCCTGTTGTAATGAATACTGCAACAGTGAAGAGAAGGACATCATCTTTAAGGTAAGATTTTACACATCTGTACTTTTGTAGTGTTTTTGAAGAGATATATAGTTGTAATCTAAGGGGTACTCTTAATATTTATATGCCAGATATAGTCCATCTCTTATATAGCAATATTGTACACTGTGCAAGTTTAAATATTTAAGCTTAGATATATAACCTGTTTCTCTACAAACAGAAATCTGTTTTGTAAATTTCCTTTATACCAATTCATGTAGCTGTTAGTCAGTTTTCCTGTACAGCAGAATCTTGAAGTGTACTCTAATACCAAGAGTGTATATTATTACAGTAACTCTTCAGGGCAACAAGATCAAGCTTTGAAGTGACCACGGCCCTAGTCTTCATGTCCTCACCATGTTTATAGAGACAGCAATTTTGAGAAGTAGGAAGAAATTAAAAGACAAGTTAAAACAATATGGGTCCCAGGACTAACCGTTTTCACCCAGTCAAATTTTTTACTTAATAATGTTACTTGTTGGCTAGCTGCTTAAAATGCTTACAAAGAACAGAGATAAATTTACAGGACAGTAATTCTGAATCTGTTCCTATTTGCCCAGCTTTAGTAATGATAACTGTATTGGCCAACTTCAAGTCTTTTAGTGTATTCCCTGTGATAGTAATGAATTAAACTTGTACCCCAGGTGTTCTGGTGTTCTATCAAAACATCTTTCACTGCACGGGTGAAGCAGCCAGTGATACTATCTAGACCCATGAAAGTTTTTCTTATTCTGCTTTTACAGCCGCATTTGCCTTTTTAAGTTGTTAAGAGGTGTTAAAATCCGATTGCTTTGTCTTGACTTCTGTTTAACTATGGGTAGCATAGTGGTGGATAGCATGGTCACCTATCAAGACAAGATCAAGTCAAGAGTTTCTCTAGTTTTATTCTCATCTGGGGTGCCTTCTGTGCAGAGGCTTAATGTCCTCTCCATGTTCATATGGGTTTTCTCCAGGTTCTTCTGTTTCCTGCCATATTCCAAAGACATGTAGTAGGTGGATCGGGCACTTTAAATTGAGCATAGATGGGAGTGTATATGCAAGTGCGTGTTACGGAATAACAACTGTGGCAGGGCTAGCCACCCAGCGGTGTGCACCTTGGCTCTAGATGATTGTCACTATTGAAGTGACACCCTGACCCCATGTGCAAAAATGGAGGAAAAGGGGTTGTGGATGGATACATTTTTTCATATCGATTGAGAACTTTAGATTTTATTCCGCAGGGTGGTTTAACACAAGCTTTTCCATTGTATTTAGTAACAGTTCTCCCCCCCCCTCCCCCAAAGGAAGTTGCATAGATGTTTAACTGCATCCTTCCACTTGGAGGAGATGCTTGACAAACAGGAAGCCAGTCATTGTTCTTTATAATGTGTTTAGCATCTGCCATATTGAGTTTTGTTTGTAATTGCATGCATGTACTTGTGAATACAGTACAGGAAGCCTTGGTGTTGTAAACTGTATGCTTAATTAGTCAAGAGTTTCCAAGGGATTGCAGTAATTGCATTTTACTAACTAAAATGGAGGTATTAGTTAATATCAAGTCCGGGTATATTTCCAGTGGGGAAGGTAATCGATTGAGTATAATTCATAGGGTCATCTCTGTGTAATAATTTAGCCTCCAAATACCATAGAACCTAGTATTTCAGTCAGCTGGCTAGCTGAAGTCCCTACTAGTATAGCTGGTCTGTAATCTGTCACATCTTTTTTTTTTTTTTTTTTTTTTTTAACAGTTGTAATGAAGTTCAGTGTTCATGCCAAGGCCATGATAGTACCCTATGTGGATAAAGATGGGCATACTAATGAGAGTATAAATAACTACTAACAAAACAGTCTTGTGAACCATTACTAAATGCACCCTTCCCAAGCCTGTTCAAGTAAACATTGAAGTCTAGTAAAGCAAGGAATATTTAAATCTGAAGAATTCTAGGCTTCAGTAATTACCAGGATTTTCTGTTGGTTCATGAATGCCAAGGATGTTCTCATCCATGTTTTTTGTTCAAGATTCTAGCATTTGTGTAATGTATTACATTTATAGCATTATCGAGCTGAACTAATCCGGTTCCTATCACGAAATCAAAGTGGCTGGAGATCGAACGGCTTTAGTCTCATACTAGACTTCAGTCTCATACCGCTTGCTCAGAGGTGACCTGTGCCTGACATATAAGGCCATGTCAAACCCTGATTTGATATATAATTCACTCAAAAAAAAATCTAGATCCCTCAGACAAGGGCGGGAGACTTAAAACCTGGACACTGCTATTATTAGAATATGCTGCTGGACAGATTCATTCATCGCCTCTCCCATGTGAACAAAATCCCGTACATGTGAGGTAGAGAGAGCAGGCCTTGTTCAAGAGGAATCTTGACCAATGGATGGGGATCGCAGATATACCCCAGGGACAGTGTCACTGCTTGACAGAGGCACAGCAAAAGGCACAGTATAGTTTTATTCATAATAAAGGGTGTGGAAGCCAAATAACTATGGGCTAGGCTTATAAATGCCCTTGGGCAGATAGCCTAGTATGAACCTATGAACCTATGAAAGTGCCGTTCATCGGTGTGTTTTGTGAGATCACAGTACAGTGAAGATCGGAAAAATTGCCCTTTCCTTACTGTAGTGTGATCTTGGAGTTGGTATATGTAATTAGCGGGGAGTGAGGGGGCACAGCCCCCCACAAGAGCAACTTCGAGGTACAGCATTTTTGAAGTTTAAGCCATTCGCTCTCCGGTCTTTAATAGCTCGTAATATAGACCTGAACTAATCTGTTAGCTGATGATGTGCATTTCATCTCTCAAAAAATTCTTAAACTGATTTCATTTTGTCTGCGAACTTATGACTCTTCTCTGTAAGTCAGATGCAGCTGACCAAGTGTAAACATGTCATAAAGTGTGAATAGTAACCTGTGTACCCCAGTAAACCAAGGGATCTGAGCCATTTGGCAAAATGTCTAGCCTTTGTCATTATTAGTCAGTCTATCACTAGCTTCCTACAGGTGATGGGAAGATTTCAATAAAAATATTTCTTCCATGGTATGAAGATATTTGGAGAGTATTATTTCCTTTCTTCATTTGGGAAAGTGGCATAAACAATTCCGGTCATTAGCAAAGGATCCAAGGTATTGGGAACAAATGACTATAGACATGAAATGTCGAGTGGGATGAGGCCAAACTGAAGTTTGAACTGCAGTTTACAGACTGCTTTCCCTAACTGGGATTGATAACGAGAGTATAGGCAAAGAAAAAAGGATAGGGGAGTACTGTGTGTAAGACAAGCTCAGTTTGAATTTTTAATACAGTTTAGAACAGACGTTCCTGTTAAAAATGGATAATTAGTAGGGCATATACAATAGTAATGTTTTTCGGCTTTTCCCGGGGGTCGCCACAGTGGAACTCCAGTCCGCTAATGATTGGCAGTAGATTTTTACGGTGCTGTAATGCCAGCCCGATGCTCAGCCTTCAAAGAAGCCACACCCATTCATGCACTCACCTATCTGCATGTCTTTAAACGTCACTCGACTGTGGGGAGGACATGCAAACTCCACACAGAAGGCACTCCAGCCGAGAATCGAATGGGCGAACCTCTTGCTGTGAGGATGTTCTTCGTGTTTCACTGTTGCAGTCATCACATTTGGGTTATCTGCCTGCGGGTGGCCCTCAGTCGGCCTGAATACCAGAGTCTTAGGATTTCTGCGTCGGATGCTGTCGCTTCTTCATGACGTCTGGGGGTATAAAACATGCAGCCGACGCCATTACATCAGCTTTTCTTGCCATGCAGTTCGTAACCGCTGGTCAGCCGCCTCCTGAAATTTTTGTTTTTCGAGTTTCAGACCTGAAGTCTTCTAAAAGAGAAGTATCCCGTTGGGGATCCTTTTTTCTTGCTCTAACCGATGTCGGAAAAAGTTAATAATTGTCTTGCCTGTGGAAAGCAAATACCTCACAGAGATTTTCATTCTTACTGCTTCACCTGTTTAGACCCAGACCACGACATTCCTCGCTGTCTCGTCAGGCTGTTTTTGTCACTAATTTCTTTCGCTGTTGTTCTCCGTATTCCGAAATGGCTTTGATAAGCCATCTGACTACCGATCTTCCGAAAAAAATGGAAGGATAAAGACAGAGACAACCGCATAGGTCCAAAACTGCCGACGATGCTTCTGTTAAGCTAGTCGACAGTCCGCTGGTACTCAGTGAGGCACTTTCGCAGTCCCTGATACCCACTTCTAGAGATTTGCAGGCCTCTACTGAGACCCATTTGGAGTCCGGTATGCCGCGAGATGCTTCTTCGACTATGGAATCTGCGGATATCTGTACCTTGGATGGCTCTGGAGCTGCTGTGCAGGCACCAGCTTCTGAGGGTGCATTCAGGCCTTCCGATTTTTATATTAAACCAAAGACTTCATTTCATACCAAAAATACCAAATTTCTCAGGCCCACAGTTCGCACTGCGCTTAGGAAACTGATGACCAAAGCGCATTCTCGGGCCCACATGCCTCAAAAACAAATGCTTAGGATGGCTGAAGATCTTATTACTTTAATTAGGGGAAGCCAGCCTTCCCTCTCAAAAAGACCAAGAACTTATTTTCCTTCTGATTCTTCAGATCATGAGTCTGTTGACTCTGATCCTTCTGATTACCAGGACATACCATTATCTACTTATGAGGATTCTGATGCAGAGGATTCCATTCCCACTGTTTCCCCACCAGAAGATTTTTCTTTTGGTGAAACCCTGCATTCCCTTGGAGAGCATTTTTGCTGGGAGTCCCAGGACTACCTCAGTCCAAAAAGAGACTTAGGGAATTTTTAAACTTGCCTAAGCACAGGCCTCTAGCTATCCCTCCTGTTCTAGAAATTGTAGATGATGTCTTCTTGGAATCCAGCCTTACCCCTGATACTTTGCCTCCAGCTCCCAGGAAACCTGACCGGTACTACAAAGTACCTGACTCCCACAAATTCCTCTCTAAGAATCCTACTGCAGATCCAGAGACCATTTTCCAGGGACCTAAAGCCATTAAGGCTACAACAGCTAAAAACCCTACCCTTTCAGACAGGGACTCTAGGGCTTTAGACAGATGGGGTAAGAAGGTATACACCTCTGCTACTCTTGCCATCAGGGCTTTAAATTGCCAGTTTCATATGTTAAAGTATAAGCAACATATTATGGAGCAAATTAAACAGAAAATTATTTTGATTCCTGATTGTGCAGAACATAAAGATTTGCAAGAGTTAATGCATTCTGCTAACCAAGTTGGAAAACATGCTTTGCAATGTGGTTTTGATGCCTTAGAAGCATCTTGCAAGGCTGCTGTCAGTGGGTCTGTTCTTAGAAGGCATGCCTGGCTTAAGGAACAAATCTTGCCTGACCATGTCAAACCAAAATTACTAGATGCACCATTAAACCAAGAACACCTGTTTAGCAATAAAGCAGAAGATATCCTCAAAAAGATGGAGGAAAAAGCTAAATCTATGCAAACTGTTAAGGATTTCCTACAGGTACAGCCAGCTAGATTCAGTAGACATTGGCCTTCTAAAAACTGGTCCTTTCCAGTCCCTCCCTGACCTTCTCAGTCCAAACCCAGGGGCAGCAGACCACCAAGATTATGCACAGATCTAAGCAATGGAGTGCTCCCACCTCTAAAACAGGGAGTAGTAAGCCACCATCCTATGGTAAAATCTCACAATGACTTATCCCTTGCCCAAGTACTTGCACCCTTAGAAGGAAAACTTGCCCTGCATGCAAAAAACTGGGAATGCATCACCCAGGACAGATGGGTCTTGAACATTGTATCCCAGGGGTACAGATTCTACTTCCACTCACTGCCATCCCCACTCGGATGGCCAGACCTCCCTCCAAACCAGTGGGCAGAGGCCCAAAAGCAAGTACTTTTTCTTCTCAGTATCAAGGCTATTCAACCTGTCCCAGCAGAGCAAAGGGGACAAGGTTTTTACTCCAGACTGTTTCTGGTACCCAGAAAAGAAAACTCTTGGCGCCCTATCCTGGATCTGTCTAATCTCAACACCTTCCTGGTGATTCCAAGGTTCAAAATGCTTACTCTCCAACAGCTGCTTCCTATGTTAGCCAAGGACTCCTGGCTAGCCACCCTAGACTTAAAAGAAGCTTATCTGCACATCCCCGGAAGGGAATCTTACAGGAAATATCTACATTTCAGAGCAGGCTCTATGCACTACCAGTTCTCTGCACTTCCCTTTGGCTTATCTACTGCACCCAGTGTATTCACAAAATGCCTAGCTCCAGCCATTGCATATTGCAGGCAAAGAAGAATCCAAAATTACCCATACTTGGACGATTGCCTGATTCAGGCAGACAGTCAGGAATTGCTACATCAGCACCTGAAATTTGTAGAGAGACTTCTAACTTCACTGGGGTACACCAAGAAATCACATCAGGTACCCAGCCAACAGATTGTATTCCTGAGAGCAAGCTTGAGCACAATTTCCCAGGTGGCATTCCTCACTCCAGAAAAACAAATTTATTTGATAAACTACTTCAATCTACTGGCCACCAAAACCCAGCTATCTGCAAGAAAAATACTGCAAGCTCTACTGTTCATGGTTTCTTGCATTCTACTAATTCCATATGCAAGACTGCATATGAGGAAACTTCAATTGTATTTAAAAAGTCTCTGGAGGCAACATTCTCAGGACCTGGAAACAATGATTCCTATCATTCCTTGCCTAAGGGCAGAGTTCCTTTGATGGGCAGAGGCCTGCTACCACAATAAAGGACTCACTTTCACTCAACCCCCTGCCGCCCAAACCCTAACAACAGACGCATCAGACTATGCATGGGGGGCTCACATGGTAGGACAATGCATTTAAGGAAAATGGAGCCCAAAGCAGATGCACCTGCATATCGGTCAAAAAGAAATGTTAGCTGTACAGAATGCTCTGACAGCCTTCAAATGTGTTATTCTTCCAGGGAAACTATTGATAAAGACAGACAACACCACAGTTATGTGGTACATAAACAAGCAGGTGGGAGCCCATTCCTACCCACTCTGCAGGTTATCCATGGCTGTGTGGAACACAGCCTTGAGCAACTGAGTGCACCTGCAAGATCAGTTCCTGCCAAGCAAACTAAACTCACTGGCAGACGAGTTAAGCAGAAATCTAATGGACCCACACAAGTGGAAACTGGAACCCAAATCATTCAAGCTTCTGATCCACAGGTGGGGGGCACCAGAGGTGGACCTCTTTGCTTCCCCTCAGAACTATCAGTTGAGCAAATACTGCACCAGAACTCCCCACAGCCAAGCATGGAAAGTGGATGCTCTGTCCTTTACATGGGAAAACCTCTCAATCTATGTCTTTCCCCCTCTGCCCCTCCTCTCAAAGGTTCTACTGCAGATCAAACAGGACAAGCCTAGGACAATTTTGATTGCACCAGATTGGCTATGCCAGCACTGGTACCCACTTTTGCGCAGTCTGATAGTGCTGACACCATGGCACCTGCCTCAGAGCCCCCTCCCTGCTGTCCCAGCAGGATGACCAGATTTTGCATCCTCAGCTACAAACCCTGAACCTAGCAGCCTGGTTCATCCCCTGAACTCATCACCAGCAACCCTCAGTAAACAGGTTCTGGATGTCATCCTTGAGACAAGGAGGCCTAGTACTAGAAAATCCTATTCAGAAGAGTGGAAAAGATACTGTTCTTGGAGCCAGTCTCAAGAAATGGACACAACTGTGCCCAGCTTACCTCATATACTAGATTACTTAACAGAAATGCTGCACAAAGGCCTCTCCTTCTCTTCAATTAAGATTCATGCCTCTGCCATCTCAGTTCATTATAATACTGAGCCCACCCCTCTTCTCTCATCCTCTGGTCAAACAGTTTCTGAATTTAAGACCCCCCCCCCCCGAAGAGCTCCCACTCCAGCCTGGGACCTTAACTTTGTATTGGAAAAACTCACACTTCCACACTTTGAGCCTGCTGCTTCAGCAGAGGTAAATTCCTCTCCTGGAAAACAGCTTTACTTCTAGCCATCACTTCAGCAAGAAGAGTGTCTGAATTGCAGGCCCTTATGGCCGTGGAACCCTTCATTATCTTCCATGCGGACAGGGTTTCCCTCAGAATTAACCTACCATTTATGCCCAAGGTGGTGTCTAGTGTGGCTTTAAACCAATCCATTCATTTGCCAACTTTTTTCCCTAATCCTCAGAATAAAGGGGAAAGGATCCTGCACTCCCTGTATATGCACAGGCAGCTTAGGTTCTATCTGGACAGGACTAAACATTTCAGAATATCTGACCAGCTGCTAGTCAGCTTTGCTACAGGGTCAGAGGGCAAAGCCATTTCAAAGCAAACCATTTCTAAATGGATAGCACACTGCATCCATTTCTGCTACAAACACCATGGGAAACCTACCCCACAGGGGATCAGAACACATTGTACTAGGGCTACATCAACCTCTACAGCATTTCTCAGGGGAGTCTCTACCAGGGACATCCTGGAAGCTGCAACCTGGAGCTCTGTACACACCTTCACCAAGCATTACCACTTACCTATCTTTTCTAAATCCAGAGCTGGATTTGCCACAGCAGTCTTACAGAGCCTGCTTGCCAGCCCTAATGCTTCTTGATTGCCTCCACCCATCCTCAGCTTTGGGACTCAACCCAAATGCGATGACTGCAACAGTGAAACACGAAGAACATAGTACAGTTGTGTACACTTACCATAAATGTAGATGTTCGAGTATATTCACTGTTGCCGTCCTGGTTACCCTCCCTCCAGCCCCCTGAATTCTCTATACTTCTACCTATTCTTCTTTGTTAGGCCATGTCTTATAACATTGATATTTACTTTCTACTGGGGGTGTTCCACACCATGTAATTGCTTCCTATTGTGGGGGCTCCTGACATCTGGGGCAAGAAAAACTGATGTAATGGCATCGACTGCATGTTTTATACTCCTGACAACCTGACGTCATGGAAGAAACGACAGCATCCGACGCAGAAATCCCAGGACCGACTGAGGGCTACCTGCAGGCAGATAACCCAAATGTGATGACTGCAACAGTGAATACACTCGAACATCTACATTTATGGTAAGTGTACACAACTGTGCTTTATAAAATACTGCATGATAACTGTAAGAATCAATCAGTGGAAGCTAGAAAAAAACACCAGGAAGAAAGACTGAAAAGGCAATTTACAAAGAGCAATGGAAAGGCGTATGTATGTCTCCCCCAAGTATGCAGCAAAGTTAGGAAGTTTAGGATTTTTGCTTGGAAATTATTGCATAGGTATTTTTACACCTTAAGCAAGCCTCAGGGCATTTTTCCTCGGCTAGATCAGTAAACTCTGGCATTACTTAAGAGAGTATGGTAAATGGGAACAGGTTTTTGGGAGTGTAACAAGTTTGCAGATTTTAAACATTCTTATAGAGTACTTTGTCCGAAATGTTGGTGAAGAAATGGTGTAAATAAGGAAATTATTTTTTTACTGAGACAGAGTATTTGAATTGACTACACCTTAATTAGTTAAGTGCTATTGGCTGCAAAAAAAGCAACTACTAAAAAATGGGAATCAAAATCTAAACCAGCAGTAATTGAAATACTGAGTATTAAGGGGGATGAAAACTGGAGGCTGAATCTTGAAATAATGAGTATTGTTAAGGGGGATGAAAACTGGAGGCTGAATCTTAAAAAATATATAAATAGATAAAAAGGAAGGAGTACATTACATTGAAATAAATGTAATTTCTGTGAACAATGCATGCAGAGTAATGTTCAGAAGGAGGCCAAGTAAGTTTAAAGGAAGGTAGGAAATGAGCAGTTTATGTAATGTTGGTGTGAATGGTAGTTAAACGAAAACGTGTACTGCATGAAAATAATGACCGTCACTGCGGTTTGTTTTCTATTACTGTATGAGTACTTATGTGATTGTGTAATTTGTGATTTTTTTTTAAGGTTTTTAAAAAAACATCTGTTGCATTATTTCCTGTATGAGCTGTGTGTGGGGTCTATATCAGAACACCGAAAACTCATTTCTTCGAACAGCTTTTCAATCGAAAATAGAAATTGCCCCCCCCCCGCTAAATATATATACCAACTCCGACATCGCACTACAGTGAGGAAAGGGCAAATTTTCCAGTCTTCACTGTACTGCAGTCTCGTAACAGCATTTTCGAGTGAAAATCCGTTCGAATAAATGAGTTTTCAATGCCGTTATATAGACCTGTGTGTGTGTACATGCGTGTGTACTGAAATGTTAAGTGATTTAGTGTCATAAAGTTTCAGACTACCCAAGTTTGGCACTGTAATCCTCTCTTTTTACAAACTTGTTAAAGGTCTTATCACCATTCTTAGCCTACAGTCCCCCAAGATCAAAATGTCTGCATCACTTGGAGTTTCTTTATCATTTCCTGAGTTTTATAGGATGTGTATGTCATCACTGATAACGGATGTGCTATATTTCCCCCTAATGTCTAGTTTTCATTTTCTTAGAGTTTGGAACAGCTGTTATTACATTTTCCCCTGACTAGTATTCAAGATATGTTAGAATCTGAGCATGTCTCCACAATCTTATCCTTTTTCTGAAGGGTTTTCACACCCACTACTAGGTCCACCCCCCTTAGACTTTTCAATCTGTTCAAATAATGGCACTGTCATTTTCCCTGACTCTACCACCAAACTTTTAGGAATAACCATTGACAAAAATCTCTCATTTGATCACCATATAAACAACACCATTAAAATAAGAAACAACGAAAGAAAAGTGGTTCCAACAAATAACGCCAGTCTGTATAAAATCCCAAATGCTTTACTTTGTTAGCACTTTCATGCAATACATTAAATGCACTTCTTCAGACAAAGTTCTATTCACAAGGACATACGTATATATACACATATAGTTAAATAAATAACCAATTACGATCAGCTCTACGTAATTAGTTGCTTAATGCAGAGTGATAATTTAAGTATACTTATTTAAAAGCAACTCCAAACATATCTATGGAAAAAAACAAAACAAACTCAAAACCTATAATACAATTGTATAAATCTCGGTTAATTCCATAAGCTTACAAAACTTATTGTAACTTAAATAAAGCATGTTAAACCAGCGGATACTCAAGTTAATAACCTTTTACCTGACCATTATTAATAGACTTAATATATTAAAATGCCTGATCAAAATATACTTAATTTATCACTCTGCATTAAGCAACTAATTACGTAGAGCTGATCGTAATTGGTTATTTATTTAACTATATGTGTATATATACATATGTCCTTGTGAATAGTACTTTGTCTGAAAAAGTGCATTTAATGTATTGCATGAAAGCGCTAACAAAGTAAAGCATTTGGGATTTTATACAGACTGGCGTTGTTTGTTGGAACCACTTTTCTTTCGTTGTTTCTTGGTTTGTTTAAGTTTCTTATTTTTTAACACCATTAAAATAGTCAACAGAAAAATAGGATCCTTATATAGAATAAAACCTTTCTTAACCTCAACAGTCAGAGCCAAGATCGCTCACTTCCATCTAATCTCAACTCTTCTGTATGCCTCACCTATATTTACCAGCCTTAAGAAAACTAACCTCAACAAATTAGCAACTTCCTACAATAATATTGCCAGATTCGCTACTGGCAATCCCTTCAGAACTCATCACTGTTCTAATCTTAGGCAACTAGACTGGCTGGAATTCCAAAACCATCTGAAAATCCCCCAACTTACAATTGCCCACAAAATATTTTACCAACCCAGTAATACCCCTATACTCTCAAAACTCTTAATCCCATATAATAATCTGAACTCCTTACGCTCTTCTAGCAAACTCCTTGCAAGCTTAACTAAGTCTAATAATACAGCTGGTGACTCTCTGTTTACTAACACAGCAGGAAAAAACTGGAACCTGCTACCCAATGAACTAACACTAATTACATCCTTGCCACTCTTTAAACAAAAACTAAAAAAATACCTCCAAAGGCACTGGCTATGCCCTTGTAGTAACCCTGACTAACAACTGTCTTTTACTCCTGTTTCTTCCTCTTCTAACCATACTTCCAAACATTTAAATACTTAGTCTTGTAATTAAGACTGACACTATTTAAACTCTAATCAACTTATTGCTTAAATCCTTTAACCTAATGTGAACTATTGTACATAATACTTACTGTATTATATCTGTTTTAGCTTTCTTAAGCAATATTATGTTCACTGTAATTTTCTTAAGTGTTTTTGATCTCTGATATGTTATAACTACCTGTTTTATTTGGTTTATTAATCCTAATTAACATGTAATAATATTTTTTACATATTTGTATATCTGTGTGGAGCTTTTCTCCCCGGGCCTCTACTGAAAATGGATGTATATCCAGCTAGACTAGCCCGGTTAACAAATGTAAAATAAAATAAATAAAAATTGTGAAGGCAGAGTGGAATCTTGACATGTTTAGTAGGACTGTATTCAGATTTTGTCTTGAAGTACCTGCTTTAGGGATCTTTTCTAAAATTATTGGAATTGTGTGGGAGCATTTTCTGTTAGAGAAGCTGTATCAAATTAATCTGCTCTCTGAGTGGAGTGTTTTTGTGCCATCATGTGTTTGTGTTTCCTTGGCAACATATTTGCTGAATTCCACTGAGTGTCATGTGGTCACATCTTATAAATGAGATCATTGGGTTCAACTTGAATACACAAAGTTGGGCAAATCTTTCCACTTGCGTGATATGTTGTTCTCCAAGTTCAGGCAGATGTATCATTTAAAGCTTTTTAAGTGTGTTTTAAGGTCATGAGTGAAAACAATTTAGAGCAGTTCAAGAAGTCTGAAACTGGAGCACAAAGCCCCTGTAATTTAAGAGAGACTTCCCTGTGTTTTACAGCTTCTGAGTATTTTGTGGAGTAAACTGAGCTCAAAGAAGGTAGAAAAGAGGAGAAACAGTATCTTTGCTGAGATGTTGTTTGCCTATAACAAGCCAGTGATTGTGTTACTCACACGCAACAACATAGGTTCATAGGTGTGTACTAGGCTAATGAACCTGGAGCCTTTACAAACCTAGCCCATAGGATTAACCTGGCATCGTGCCATCCAACCTTAGTTCCTAGTGCCTCTGTCGGAGCCACTGGAGTGATCCCTAGGATGAATTTTCTATTTCCCATCCACTCATCAAGATTTCTCTTGAAGAGGGCCAGTGAGGTGCTCTGCTTGACATGTATGGGAAGTCTATTCCATAGCATGGGCAGTCTGTGGATTATGAACCTGTCCCTCCAGCATGTTCTGTTTGTGGTAATGAAGTTGAGTTCTCTGGAGTGTGTGGTGTGGAGGAATTGGGATTTCTTTAGATGTAGCAATTCTAACGGAGCTGGGTCAGACATGGCTTTGTAAGTCAAGCAGAGATCGCCTGTAAGTAGGCAATATGAGACCGAGAATAGTTGGAGTTTTTTGAGTCTGTCCATATAGGACAAGTATTTAAGGCCTAGGGTGCTCTTTGTGAGGTACTTTCTTGGCCTCTCCAGTTGTTGCAGGTGTCTAGTGAGGTACATGCCAAGTGGGGCATTGTACTCGATGATTGGCCTAATGAGGGAAGAGTAGAGAGAGATAATGACCTCTTTCTTCCTAGATGCAAAACTCTTAGTAATGAGATTTGCCACATAGAAGGACTTTCTGACCACAGTGACAATGTGGTGGTCAAAAGCTCTCTGTGTTCAGTGGACTACCATCAATGTGGTAATTCAAGGGAACCGGGTTTTTCCCAAAGGGGATGAAGACACATTTTTTGGCATTGAGCTTAAGATCATGGTTCTGACACCAGTCATTGGTCTTACTGAGGCCTTTCTTTAGGATGTCAGCATCCCTTGGGGAGTTAATAATAGCTCCCAACTTGCAATCATCTGCAAACTTTGTCAGCTAGAGTTCCTTCGTGTGGGCCTGGACTTCCAAACAGGAAAGGACCCAGGACCGAACCCTGTGGGACTCCACTCGTGACTGGTTGGCAGTCTGACTTGGAGTCAGCTACTTTCACACTGTGGGTTCTATCTGTGAGCCAGTTTGCAACCCACATAGTGATATAGGGGTTGATGCCTAGCTTAGTAAGTTTTTCTATGATTCCTGAGTTAGGGAATGGTATCAAAGGCCTTGCCCAGATCAAGGTAGGCTGTATGAACCACCTTACCTTCATCCACAGCCCTGGTGACTGACTCAAAGAAGTCAACCAAGTTGAGCAGGCATGATCTACCCTTCACAAAACCAAACTGTGTAGGATCCAGAGTTTGGAGATTCCCTATATCCTTGTTTATTAGGTCCATGATGATGTGTTCCATAGCTTTGCATATCAGACTCGTCAGGCTAATGGGGCGATAGTTCCCAGGGTCTGTAGTCACTCCACCTTTGTGGAGAGGGATGACTGTAGCAGTGCACCATTTGGTAGAGAGAAATCCTGAAGTGAGGGTCAGTTCACTCTGTAGTTCATGGAGAACACAGCCAGGGATACTGTCAGGTCCCATAGAAGCTGTATTCTTGGCCTTGGACAGTGCTGTTTTAACCTGTGCAGCAGTAATACTGGGTGCCTGGCAATCTACTGGTATTGTGATTGGTCCTTTGGGGGGGGATAAAGTTAGCATTGAATCTATTCGCCAGTATATTTGCCATATCTGTTGGCTCAGTATAGGAGATACCATTGTGCACTAGCTCAGAGCAAATCTGGGTATTGCCATGGAGATTCTTTACATAACTGTAGAAGGCCTTGTGCATGTCTTTACTATCTGCTGCAATTCTGTTTTCATAGCTAGCTTTAGAGGATTTGATGAGGGATCTCAACCTTTTGCGGAGGCTGATAAGGGAGTTTTTCCAGTCTTGGGACTTCACCTTATTCCGCATTAGTTTCCTCCTTCTGTTGTAGAGTTTGTTTATGGCAGGGGGACCACCAGATTGGCTTCCTTTTTTTTTTTGAGGAGAGCATCTTAGTTCTATTGGGTATGATGAGATCCATGCATTTATGTACATGTTCATACAGTGCATTGGTGCATGATGTGGTGGTCATGCAATTATTCTCCATTTGCATGGGTGCCGTGAAGTTAGCCACCTCTGTTTTTAGGAGCCCAAAGTTAGCTTTGAAGAAGTTTTTCATGGTGGTTACCTTTATTGGGGAGAGGGGGGAGGGATGTGGATTTCCAAGGTGATTAGCTTGTGATCGGATCTAACCAGGGAGGAGTTGACTATTGGTGTAGAGCAATGGTCGCCCATGTTAGTAATGACCAGGTCAAGGATGTTGCTACTTCTAGCGGGGGTAATAACAAGTTGGAACAGGGCATTGGAAGTAATGAATTCCTGAAAGCGTTGGGCAAATGTATTGGTACATGAGTAGTTTAACCAGTTAATGGAGGGGTAGTTGAAGTCTCCCAGTATGAGAGTGTTAGGTTGGACCCTAATATTTTCCAGGGTGCTTAGGAATGTTGAGTGTGAATCTTGGGACATGGTTGGGGACCTATAGCAGGCTATGACCTGAATCGCTGTCTTACCCAATGTTAAATGCACCTGAAGCATCTCAGATACGTTATGTTGGGCTACTAGTCTGGAGGGTGTGCTCATCCTTTATGAATATGGAAACAAAACCGCATTTGTAGCTTCAGTCCAAGTTCTGGGGGCGAAAGGTGTGGAATGAGTTGTAGCCTGGTAGTGCAGGGGTGCTTTCTGTTGCCTTGAAACAGGTCTCTGTTACAGCACAAATGTCGATGTTCCCCATTTTAAGGAGTACCTCGAGCGAGTGCATTTTGAGATTTAGACTTCTAGCATTGAGCAGCATAACCCTAAAATTGCATTTGTTTGTAGCTGTTATGGTGGTAATTTGGTCTTTGGAACACCGCCTAAAAAAGGCACTATAGGGGTGGCAAGAACCTTGGCCAGTATCTGGAACCCCAAGGGTGACAGATGCAAGCCATCTCTGGCAACGCATCGAGGTCCATCAATCATGTCATCCCAGGCAGAGAGATATTGGATCCCCTTAGAATGACATCAGAAACTTAGCCAATTGTTGAAATCAATCATTTTCTGCTTGTAGTGTGGTATCATTCTGGGTGATGGTAGGATGCTGATCAGGGCTAGGGTCATACCCGCCTGGGCTACATAATCCAAGAGCTCCTCCATGTCTCTTTTCATGTAGTCCAGAGAGGTACATCTCAGGTCATTCACAACCCACATGTACTGTGACGGTGTCATATTTGTACCTGTTGTTGAGCGACCTGAGTGTGTGCGTTATATGGCGGACCCTGGTGCCTGACAGCTGACTGTTACTTTCTCCTTATTCAACTTAGTGAGTGTGCCTCACTATCGAGTCTCCTATGACTAGTGTGTTGGGCATGCTGTTTTGCCTCAGGGTCTTTGTTTGTGGTGCACTGTTTAGGAGAGTTGTGTGTCTCGTGATTAGTGTTGTGTTGCGGTGGTCGAGTGCATTTCTGCCTTGGATGTCTCTGCTGTTTGGTTAGATTTTTATTGAGAACCTCCGTGAAGGTGGGTGCGTGGTTTGTGTTTTATGTGAAGGCAATGCTGGTGTGTGTTCTGGAGGGCTGTGTGTTCCATGCGGTGTGGTGCAAGTGTTGACCTTCTCTTCTTGTCCAGCTATTCCAGTCTTGGCTGGAGAGTGCATGGCTTCCAATTTGGATATATAAGTGCATCTCTCACAAGTCTGAGTGTTGGGGGGTAAGAGGAGAGGGTTGTCAGTGTACATGAGGCAGTTGCTACATTGCCTCAGGATGCCCAAGTTCACCAGGTTAATAGGAGAAAGTGCAGGGAACTGACCTTTAGACATGCCTGGAGGGGTAGGCATTAATAAGTACTGGAGTTGTTTCCTTGTAGAACGTTTAGTGCTGGTAGCACTTGTGTGTACTGCAATAATTGCTACAAGAAATCAGGTAAAGTGCTAAACTAACAAGCTAGTAAAACTGCAGGAGAGGAGAGCACTAGCAGAGCTAAGGGATAAATGGACTTTGGCACTGCTCAGAAGCTTACAAACAGTCGTGGATACAGCAAATCAGTATCTAGACTAGATTAGTTACATGAAAGGTAGGAAACAAGTGCAGATGTGGGCTTTTAAACCAGAAAGTTAAAAGAGATGGAGAAACTGCCCAAATGGTCAATTAACTACAATTTCTGTGCTAAAAACCACTCCTCTTGTGGTAGACAGGCTACCTAGTGCTTACCACTCCCACTGATAAGCTAGAAGGCTTACCTCCAACACAGAAAGGCTTGGGGGGCTCTGAAGCTTACCAACAGTCCTGGATACAGCAACTCTGTATCTGGACTAGACTAGTTACAGGAAAGGTGGGAAACAAGCGCAAATGTGGGCTTTTAAACCAGAACGTTGAAAGAGATAGAAAAAACTGCCCAAACAGCCAATAAGCTACAATTTCTGGGCCAGGAGCCACTCCTCTTGTGATAGATAGGCTACGTATTACTTACCACTCCCACTGACAAGCTAGAAGGCTTCCCTCCAACACAGAAAGGCTTGGGGGCTCAGAAGCTTACACGCAGTCCTGGATACAGCAAATCTGTACCTGGACTAGGCTAGTTACAGGAAAGGCGGGAAACAATTGCAAACACAGTCTTTTAAACCAATAAGTTGAAAGAGATGGAAAACTACCCAAACAGCCAATAAACTACAATTTCTGGGCCAGAAACCAGTCCTCTTGTGGTAGATAGGCTACCTAGTGCTTACCACTCCCACTGAAGAGCTAGAAGGCTTCCCCCCAACACAGAAAGGCTTGGGGGCTCAGAAGCTTACACACAGTCCTGGATACAGCAAATCTGTACCTGGACTAGGCTAGTTACAGGAAAGGCGGGAAACAGTTGCAAACACAGTCTTTTAAACCAGAAAGTTGAAAGAGATGGAAAACTACCCAAACAGCCAATAAACTACAATTTCTGGGCCAGAAACCAGTCCTCTTGTGGTAGATAGGCTACCTAGTGCTTACCACTCCCACTGAAGAGCTAGAAGGCTTCCCCCCAACACAGAAAGGCTTGTGGGGCTCAGAAGCTTACCAAATCTGTACCTGGACTTATAACTTACCCAGTGTGTAACATATACCAGGAAACTTTGAATGTAAACTTGTACACAGATGTAAAACATATTTGATAGAAAACTGTATATTCTAATTTGTTAGTGTTCTGCTTGTTAAACTCAGCTGTCTGCTCACTCATGATCTTTGACTGACAGCCTAAAGCACCAGTCACCGTTCAGGAGTGCTATGAAGAGTAGTACTAAAGGGGGGGAAAGCTAAGGCAAAAAAGGAGAGAGAAACTTGAGTTATCTTTATTTTGCCTCTGACAGCAGTTCTGGACTCTCATAACCCAAGCTGTTTGAACACCTACACCAGCATTGTGAAGTGGGAGAAGCCACTTGCTGTAGTCCTCAGTTAAATAGGCTTGTTTCACATAGGTGGAACCATTTAGATCAAGAGCCACCACCACTAAGCTGTTATGCAGTAATCGATAAAAATAAAACAAAACTAGGATGACGTTGCTTATTCTTCTGTTCTTAACTCTCCAAAGTCAAGCTGGTCAAACAGCTGCACCAGCAAGGTGAAGAGAGAGACTACTTGTTAGAGTCCTCTGTTAGGTTGCCCTGTTCACCTAAGGGGAGACAGTCAGATCCTGAAATACTACCTGTGAGCTGATACCGTAATGGTTAAAAAAAAAAAAAAAAAACAAAGAAAGAAAGTGAAGCTGGCTTTGTTCTGCTTCTGTCATCAGTTCTCATCTCTGAAGCACCAAGCTGGTCAAATTTCTAAAGCACAGAGGTAGATGGCAGACCAATCAGGGACTATGCCGTGGACCCCAGAATAGGCCTTTAGACACGCCAAAAGTGTTGATTGGTACACCATGCAGCAGAGGAAGACCAGCATAGAATATAGAATATTGTATTTGATGTAATCATCAGTCATTCCAGTGAGAACAGCAAATACAACAAAAAACAAAGACCAGGAACCCAATGAATAAAATGTATTCCTCTCTGACGTCTCTGCATACATTGCCTTCTTGGAGTGCACAATTACTTCACATCACACACTTGTTTTATATACACTACTAAATAGGCAGTTAAACAAAGTCATCAATTGATACCATAAAACACTTAAAAAGCATTTAAAGTAATGCATGCCAATTAAAATCACCATTCATACCCTTTGGAAACAAAGTATCAAACTTTAGTATATACACTGCTTCTTTATAAAGAAGTTTATTCTTGCTGACTCACCCCCCCCCCCAAAAAAAAGAATTATTAAATATGACTAAAAATGAACTGCTGCTTTTCAAACCTGCTGACAAGGGAAACAAACTAGTTGTGATGCATATATCTCAGTATTTGAAGATGTGCCATGAACATTTGGATGACAATTCAACTTATTCAAAGGTAGACACAAGTCATTATTCGGGAGCCTTAGCTGAATTTAACTCTTTACTTAAAGGTGTCAGGTTAGGTTATTTAACTGCTGACGATGTTCAGAAGAAGCTAACTATGAACAGTCATAGTATTGCTGCATTCTGCTGTTTACCTAAAATTCACAAAAATATACAGGCCCCTCCGGGGCACCCTATTGTTTCAGGTAGAAATTATTTCACTTATAATTTGGGACAATTGCTGCATTTCCTGTTGCTACCCAAGGTAGTTTTATTACC
Organism: Protopterus annectens; assembly: GCF_019279795.1. Taxonomy (NCBI): domain Eukaryota; kingdom Metazoa; phylum Chordata; order Ceratodontiformes; family Protopteridae; genus Protopterus; species Protopterus annectens. Next base: position 448,632,386 of record NC_056744.1, on the reverse strand, counting down.
TGATTATGTTAGATATTTTTGATTTTTTAAGCAAGTTAAGGACAGTACAATGGACTAACAAGATGTACTGGGTGACTCTAGATATGAAAAGTTTATATACTAACATTAAACACAGCCATGGCCTTGAGGCAATTAGATTCTTCAGGGTGAGTCACCCACTACAGAATATATTGTAGATTTAGTGCTTTTTTGTTTGAAGAATAATTTTTTCGAGTTTGATAGCCAGGTTTATCATCAGAAATGTGGAACAGCTATGGGGCGGCTTTTGCCCCTTAATATGCTGATTTAACCATGGGCTTATTTGAAGTTGAATATGTTTATAGGAAAAGATTGTTTTGTCAATATGATAAAGGTTACTTTAGATTTATTGATGATTTAATTTTTTTATGTGAAGGAGGGGAACAGGAAGTGCAGAATTTTTTGGATGAATTACAAGTAAACAGATTTAATTTCACATTTGATGGCATCCAAATAGGGAAGAAGGTGTCCTTTTTGGATGCATATTTGTGACTTAAGGAAAGTGGTATACTAACTGCAAAAGTACATAGGAAATTTCAGGGGGACATGTATTATTTGAAAGCAACAAGTTGTCATCCTGGGATACGATTGATGCCTTTCCTTATGGTGAATGGATACATCTTTATAGACTGTGCAGTGATGAGCAAGTTTTTTTTAAGGGAGATTTATACTTTCAAAATGTTTAAAAAGCGTGGGTATGGTGAAGATGTAATTGCTAAGGCATGGTCTAGATTCAATAAAGAATATATAGGAAACAATAGAGAATGGAAGTGTGTTTCCAAATTAAATAACCATACTGAATCTGGTTGTGAAATGTATTTTGTAACCACATATAGTGGATTTTAGTAATAGGTTTTATGAGATAGTACAAACACAGTGGCAACTGTTATGAAATTTAAAGGTTGGAAGTTCATGGATGCCTAATAAACTTGTTGCTTCATATAGAGTGGGTAGGAATATTAAGAGCTTTTTGGTGAAATTTAGGATGTTCATCGTGTTACACTGCTGCAGTCATTACACTTGGGTTATCCTGCCGTCAGGCAGTTCTCCAGTCGGCCTGAGTTCCAGTCTTGGTCCGGCGTCTGTTGCTGTCGCCTCCTCCCTGACGTCAGTGCGGATGCAGCCGAAGCCATTTTCTTCAGTCTTTCTTGCCACGCGGTGCCCAAAGCAGAAGCAGTTTGCAAGTGCCGGTCAGCCGACTCCTGAGATTTTCATTCTGAATCCAGAACCGAAGTCTTCTACAAAGCTACGTACCCCGTTGGGGAAACTTTTTCTTGCCTCAGACCGATGTCAGTAAAAGTTAATAACTGTATTTCTTGTGGGAAGCAAATACCTCATAAGGATTTCCACTCCTATTGTATTCCATGCCTAGGCCCAGACCACGACATCACTGGTTGTCGGTTTTGTGCTAGATTTAACAAGCGCACTATTAAACATCGGTTTGATTTTGCTCTACATTATTTTGGTAGAAAATTCAATTACACCATGCCGTCAGAACTTCAGACAACCGGATTACATAAAAGCGCAAAGACAAGGACAGGCATCTGAGGCCCAAAACGGACGTCAAGGCCTCTTCTAGGCCGGTCGCTGGTTCTCCAGTTTTCAGCGAGGCGCCTACGCAGCTCCTGATGACCGCATCCACAGTATGACTGCCTCCAAATCCCCCGTGGAGCTGGCTGGCCTTCGGACACTCTATGTTTTCAGCCTACCGAAACTAACCCTTCTGAGGGAACCGAAGTAGCTGAGCAATCCACAGCTTCAGAGGGTGTCTTCAGACTTACCCAGTTAACCATTAAACCCTCTGCTAAGTCTAAGGCCCCATTAAAAACAAAGAAACAGATACAGCATTCTCCAGGACAGGCTTCCATGCCTAAGAAACAAATGCTTAAAATGGCCGAAGACCTAATCACCCTGATCAGGGGGTCCCATTCCCCTCCTGATAAAAGGCCCAGACAGGATGCAGATTATGAATCTTCCGACCAGGTGTCCATTTCTTCAGATTCATCCTCAGACCTAGGATATTCCTTCCCCCCCCCCCCTTATGAGGATTCGGATGCTGAGTAATCTATTCCATCAGCCTCTCCACCTGAGGACTACTCCTTTGGGGAGACCTTACATACCATGAGGGAGCATTTTCATTGGGAAGGCCAGGATTACTCAGAGACTTCCTTTTGTTGCCTCAACACAGACCCCTGGCTCTTCCGCCAGTGTTAGATATTGTGGATGATGTGTACACTGAATCCAGCTTAAACCCTGACTCCTTACCTCCAGCACCAGTTAAACCTGATAAATATTACAGAGTCCTTGACTCTCACAAATTTCTGTATAAAAGCCCTGTTGCTGACCCTGAAACTATTTCTCAGGGACCCAAAGGGATTAAGGTCTCCTCAGCAAAAAACCCAGTTCCCTCTGACAGAGATTCCAGAGCATTAGACAGATGGGGAAAGAAAGTATATACATCTGCAACTTTAGCAATGAGAGCCTTAAATTGCCAGTTTCACATGCTAAAATATCAGCAATTTTTGATGTCTCATTTGAAGCAAAAGATGCTGATCCTCCTAATTTTAAAGAAATGCAGGATTTATTGCATGCAGCTGAACAAGTGGGAAAACATACTTTGCAATGTGGGTTTGATTCCTTAGAGGCCTCCTGTAGAGCAGCAGTTACAGGCTCTGTCATTAAAAGGCATGCTTGGTTAAAAGAACATACATTACCAGATCATGTTAAGGCAAAATTATTGGACGCACCTTTGCAGCGGGATGTGTTGTTTGGAGTTGAGGCAGAAAAGAGGTATTAAAGAAGATGGAGGATAAGGCAAAATCCATGCAAACGGTGAAGGATTTCTTTCAGGTTCAGCCTCCCCGTTTTAGCAGAAATTGGCCAACAAAAAATTGGTCCTTTCCAATCACAGACAGACCTCAAAGAGGCAGATACAGACGTCCAAGAGGTAGAGGTCAAGCACAAGGTCCTTACAGGCCTCGACAATGGGGTACACCAGGCCAGAAAGAAGGGGAAGACAGGCCACAACCTTATAAAAAGCAGCCTCAATGACTTCCCACTACAGCTGCCAAAAAGTTCTCTCTTGGCAGCCCCCTTAGGAGGAAAACTGGCACTTTTCTATCACAATTGGCTTTGCATCACCAAAGACAAATGGGTTCTCAACATTGTATCTCAAGGTTACAGGTTCCAATTTCACACTTTTCCAAGGTTAAAAAGAATGCCAAATCTGCCACCAAATCAGTGGGCAGAGGCTCAAAAACAAATTACAGCACTCATGAACATGAGAGCTATTCAAAAGGTACCACCACAGGAGCAAGGACAAGGATTTTATTCAAGACTCTTTCTGGTTCCCAGAAAGGACAAAGCCTGGAGAACCATTCTGAGTCTTTCTTCTCTAAACACTTACCTGGATGTTCCGAAATTCAAAATGTTGACGCTACAGCAGCTTCTTCCCATGCTGGGCAAGAAAGCTTGGCTCGTGACTTTGGACCACAAGGAGACATACCTGCATGTCCCTATCAGACAAAACTGCAGAAGATACCTCAGATTTCTAGCTGGTTCAATGCACTATCAATTCTCTGCACTGCCCTTTGGCTTATCTACTGCACCCAGGGTCTTTACTGCACCCAGGGTCTTCACAAAGTGCCTGGCACCAGTAATTGAATTTTGCAGGCAAAAAGGAATTCAAATTTATCCATACCTGGACGACTGCCTGATTCAAGCAGAGAGCAAGGACATTCTTCTAAAGCATCTGGCGTTCGTAAAAAAATTATTAAGTTGCCTGGGGTACACAGTAAACTAAATAAAATCAAAACTAATGCCCTCACAACAGATAATATCCCTGGTTGCCAGCTTGAACACAACAGCCCAGATGGCTTATCTCACGCCAGACAAGCAAGGACAACTGACTCAATACTTTCAATTGATGGCAACAAAGACCCAACTCCCTGCAAGAAAAATTCTGCAGGCCTTAGGCTACATGGCATCTTGCATACTACTAATTCCATATGCCAGACTGCATATGAGGAAACTACAGTGGTACCTAAAGAGTGTATGGTCTCAACACTGTCAAAATTTGGAAACCGTTATACCACTAATTCCTTGCCTTCAACAGGAGTTTCGATGGTGGGCTCAAGCTTGTCACCTCAACAAGGGACAGCCTTTTACTCAACCCACAGCCAGGCAAACACTGACAACAGATGCATAGGATTACGCCTGGGGAGCACACATGGCAGGAAAATGTATTCAGGGCAAGTGGCCCACAGAGCAAAGGCATCTTCACATCAATCAAAAAGAGATGTTAGCTGTACAAAATGCACTTATAGCTTTCAAGGACCTGCTGCATCCAGGACAACAACTACTAAAGACAGATAACACCACAGTTATGTGGTACATAAACAAGCAAGGGGGCACACACTCCTATCCCCTTTGCAGACAAGCCATGACCTTGTGGAACACAGCTCTAGACTACCAAGTTCATCTGCAAGCACAATTCCTGCCAGGAAAGAAAAACACACTGGCAGACGACCTAAGCAGAAACATCATGGATCCCCACAAATGGGAATTAAATCCACAAGTATTCAGAATGATGACACAAAAAATGGTGGAGCCCGGACATAGATTTGTTTGCATCCCCAATGAACTGCCAGCTACAGAAATTCTGCACAAGGAGTTACCATCCACAAGCATGGAAAGTGGATGCCCTCTCATTCAGCTGGAAAAACCTACAAGTATACGCTTTCCCTCCTTTACCTCTCCTTCCAAAGGTACTCTCAAAAGCCAGGCAGGAAGAGCCAAAGATGATCCTGATTACACCAGACTGGCCACGCCAGCACTGGTACCCAATCTTAAAGAACTTAGCACAAGAACCACCCTGGATTTTGCCTCAAATCCTACATTTGCTGACACAGCACAATAATCAGATACTTCACAGCCAGCTAAAGACCTTAACCCTAGCTGCATGGAAAATTCCTTAGTCAAGCAAGCAATGCCTCTCTCCAAAGCTGTTATGGATGTCATTCTGGAGGCCAGAAGGCCTAGCACTAGGAAAGCCTACTCTGATAAATGGAAGAGATTCTGTGCCTGGAACCAGGTGCACAGCCTTAACCCTCTTGTCCCAAGCATTCCTCAGATACTTCAATATTTAACTGAGATTCTGGACAAGGGCCTCTCCTTCTCATCAATCAAGATCCACGCCTCAGCCATTTCTGCTCATTACAACACGGCTCCACCAATTTTTTCAAATCCTTTGCTCAAACAGCACCTCAGAGGGGCTAAAAACATAAGACCGCCCCGTAGAGCACCTACCCCCAACTTGGGACATCAACTTTGTTTTGGAAAAATTAACTTTACCTCCTTTTGAGCCAGCTAACACAGCAGAATTAAAATACATCTCTTGGAAAACTGCTCTGCTACTGGCAATAACATCAGCACGAAGAGTTTCAGAATTACAGGCACTAATGGCATTGGAACCTTTCCTCATTTTCCAACAGGACAGGGTGTCTTTAAGAACTAACCCTATGTTTATGCCAAAGGTGGTATCAAATGTGGCTCTAAACCAAACTATTCATTTGCCAACTTTCTACCCAAAACCACAAAACAAGGGGGAGAAACTACTACATTCTTTGGACATTCACAGGCAGTTACGCTTCTACTTGGACAAAACCAAAGCTTTCAGAAAATCTGTGCAATTATTGGTAGCATAACCTGCAGGAGCACAGGGCAAAGCCATTTCAAAACAGACTATTTAAAATGGATAGGACATTGCGTACGTTTCTGCTATTCTCACCATGGGAAACCTTTACCTAGCAGCATTAGATCTCACTCCACCAGGGCAACAGCCACTTCAACTGCCTACCTCAGAGGAGTACCTACCAAGGATATTTTGGAAGCAGCAACATGGAGTTTTGTGCATACCTTCACCTAGCATTACCATTTGCCTTTATACTCCAAATCCAGAGCTGGCTTCGCCACTGCTGTGCTGCAGGGACTTATAGCCACCCCTAATGCCTTATAGAACCAGCCTCCCTACCTCAGCTTTGGGATTCCACCCAAGTGTAATGACTGCAACAGTGTAACACGATGAACCTAGTACAGTTTTGTACCTACCATAAATGTAGATGTTCGAGTATAAACACTGCTGCAGTCCAGGTTACCCTCCATCCTTCCCCTCTTACTTGCTGGTAAGTACCTATGCCTTCTTCCCTTTACTACCTATGGGGAGTATTTGCTGGTAACTGAAAGTTGTTGTTTGCTTTTCTTATGTATGTTTTATTAGCAATTTGAATTGCCTACCTATTTGGGGGCACCTGACATCTGGGGCAAGAAAAACTGAAGAAAATGGCATCGGCTGCATCTTATATACCCCTGTCGCACTGATGTCAGGGAGGAGGCGACAGCAACCGACGCCGGACCAAGACTTTGGAACTCAGGCCGACTGGGGAACCGCCTGATGGCAGGATAACTCAAGTGTAATGACTGCAGCAGTGTTTACACTCGAACATCTACATTTATGGTAGGTACAAAACTGTACTTTTTGCAGACCCAAGGATGTCTTGTATGAGTCATTAAGAATAAAAGGGGCAGTAGGATGTGGCAAATGCAAGGCATGTAAATTTTATTGTACCTTATTTTGGACTCTTAAATGGTCGAAGATTTGAAGTGTGGGAATTATAGGTGTGACACTGAGGGCATTCTTTATGCCCTCAGATGTCCTTGCAATAAGTTTTATGTGGGTGAGCCCAAAAGAGCATTTAAAATAAGGCTATTAGAACATGTTCGTGATATATTAAATAAAAAGAAACTGAGTTCAGTGGCACATTTTTTGGAAGCACATGGTAGTTCTGTTCATGGTTTACAAGCTACAATTTTATAAAAAGTAGAGTGTGTTTTTTTGGGGGGGTGTCAGCAAGAATAAAATTCTTTATAAAGAAGCAGTGTATATATTAAAGTTTGATACTTTGTTTCCAAAGGATATGAATGGTGATTTTAATTGGCATTTATTACTTTAAATGCTTTTTAAGTGTTTTTATGGTATCAATTGATGACTTTATTGTTTAGTTGCCTATTTAGTAGTGTATATAAAACAAGTGTGTGATGTGAAGTAATTGTGTACTCCAAGAAGGCAGTGTATGCTGAGACGTCAGAGAGGAATACATTTTATTCATTGGGTTCCTGGTCTTTGTTTTTCATTGTATTTGCTGCTTTGCTGTTGTTATTGCTGTTCAAGTGAGAACAGTCTTAGTTTATGTGAATCAAGAATTTTACTAAGATCTGCTGCATGAGTGTATTGTCTTTACACTGTACTTATATAAAGGATACAACTTTCACTGAACTATAATTAGGATGTTATAAAATTTATAAATAGTTTTAAAAAGGAGAATTTAAGATGCTTGTACAGTACTTTCTGTGCAACCTTCTCAGTCAAAGATGTTTATAGTTAGGGATGTAACTGTTCAAAAATGCCAGAGCCAGAGTAGGTTTCTTTAGAATTGGTGTAATCAAGACCTTGTTTAAAATAGAAGTGCAAAATACCTCTGGCATGATTGTGCAGTTCTGAAAACAAAGTGACCCAGGATCTCTGGATATGACAGTAATAGCATAGCTAACCCTGGGTCTGACACACAAGTTGTGGAACTTGGGCATGGAAGTATCTGCATGACGTCAGAGTCTCAAGGGCATTAGGAAGTGTGTGCATGACGTCAGAGTCTCCAGTACAATTGTACATATCCCAGTACAATTAGGTACATTTTTCTCCTGGGCGAATGCAGGCTTACTGTATGCTTCTAATAGTGTGTTTCTAATGGAGACCACCTTGTCTGCAAACTTTGAGAAGCTAATTGTCAGTTGATGAGGCAAGCGAGATTTCAGACTGTTATCTGTTCAGAAGAACATAGCTAGTCTATTCTTTGCAGTGAGAACTCTCTGAACAGATAACATGCCTTCTTGTGAGGTATCAGTATGTAGGTCCAGTGCCAGTTTGTCCTGCCAAAGGTTGATGCACTTTCATCACTTCTCCATCCTTACTACTCGGTGCCTACAGTAGAGCACAAAATCTGACTGTTAACCTCGTATTACCAGTAACAAGAATACAGTTGTAGGGGCAGACTGAGTAAATGAGACAGTCATAGTACTGTTGCACTTAGTCAGTTGTTTCAGGTCACTTGCACAGAAAATTTTGTTCCTGTTATTAAGAGAGACAACCATTGTTCCTTTATTACTAGGCTCTCTGTGGATCACCAGTTTATACACGATATCTTGAACAAAAACCGGCAAGTATTTTTAACACAAAATGGGCTATTTGAAAAACTAGGGCACAAGCCATATATTGCCTATAAGAAGGGATCCACGATTAAGAATATGCTGAAATGGTGCGAGCAGGTTGCATCTAGACCCAGCGGAGTGGGTACTAAAAATGTGGTTTCTGTACACAGTGCAACTATATATTGGTAGCACAAAACATCAAAATGAATCACTACAATATTGCACCAAATGGGTTATATAATTGTAACTCTGTTGGAGTGATTTATGCTGCAGTTTGTTCCCAATGTAAAGGATATTATATAGAGAAAACTATAAGGAAATTCAAAGAACGAATATATGAGCATGTAAGGGACATGAGTAACAAAAACACTAGAAACACTTTAAGTGTTTAGAAGCTTGTCCAGGACATAGTTTTAAATTCTTTGTCATTGAAGGAGTTAAAAAGGACCAATGTGGGGGGCCATGGGCTGATATGGTAGAGTTTACAGAATTATTATGGCAGATAAAACTAAATGCCTGCTCTCCACCAGGGCTCAACGACAACTTCAGCATTTATAGTTATTTAAGGTTGCGTTCATACTGTGTTTGAGGGGTTGTTCCTGTGGAGGTTAATGGATTAATTTAGTAATTGATTGTTTTAATTAAAATGTTTAGGTATTGCAGGTTTTTATATCATGTAATTGTAGCTGTGGCTTTAAATATGTTCAGTACTGTTTTCTTTACTTATTCTGAAGAAGTCATAGGATACAACCTAACGAAAGTGCTAAATAAACAATCTTTTGGAGAACTTGTTCATGTTGTGGTGTCTTTGGAGCTTGGCTTTGTGGCTTCATATTAGCAGTAACAAGAATACAGTTGAAGGGGCAGACTAAGTGACACAGTCATAGCAGTGTTTCAGGTCATTTGCAGCACATTCCAAGAGTTGCTGATAAAGAGTGAGAGATTTATTTATTTCCGGAGTATTTATGATGGTAGACAATTTCCTCAACTTGATCAAGTGTACATCATGAGGTCTAATAAGGCCAGGATTAACCTAGACCAGGAGGACTGGTTCCTTCTTCATACCAAAGGTGACAACACACCATGCTGAAACCCTAGTGAGTGGCTGTGCTTTTGAATAGCAGACAACCTGACTTAATCGAAACCCTTTTTTAATGGCTGCAAAGCCTTTGGTAAAAGCTGTGGAATCATTGTCAGTGCACATGGCAAGGCTACCAGTACTAACCAGTTGTGGTGAAATAAAACTGAGTCAATGAGGAAATATATGAACAGCTGCAAGAAGGACTTCATGCTACAGGGTGGATGGTAAACAAGAAGAAACCTGTAATTCATAACCATCCCTGTGATCCACTCAAAGGTATTGATGGTCCCACACAAAACGTGGATTGGATTCATAGAGTCTTAAGTAGCTGAGGCATCCAAAAGTATTAAGGCTGTAAGATGAGGAAAACAAGGTTGGTGGTCACCTAGAGTGTGGGTATTAATGTTAGTCATGTTGTAAACCGCTTTGGGTCAGAATACAGCATCCCATTTGGGTCCATGAAACACAGGTCCCAGCTGCTGACTTGTAATGCAGGTATTAATCCTTGTGTCTCGTATGTAAACACTAGCTTTTCTGTCTTCCTGTAGTTTCACTCCACATCAGTGAGGAAACCCAAATTACAATTGTGGTCCCTTGCTTAGAATGCATGGAGAAGACCCAAAACATGTAAGAAATAATACTAGGAAATATGTGGCAGTATTTAGCTCACCATATGCCACATACATCTCATCCAGAGGATAGCACCTCGGGAATGCAGACATCCCCTTAATGATGCTTGTTATTGGAACATGAACCAAGGTACCTCATGGAAGTAGAACTTATAGCTTTCTGACCTTGGCATCAGAGGTGTGTGGACAGTCTTCTGTCAGCCATCCATTCAACCACAGAAACGGCATTTACATCAGATCTATTTTATTATGAGTTGTTAAATGAATCAGCCATCCCTTCTAGGAGTGCACGACTCTGTAACTCTTGCGTGTAGAAAATAATTTGCACTTTTGCAGCATATTCTACTCATGTATTTTAATTGTGTGAGCTTTTCTGTTGCATATCAAATCTTGCTGCCATTTTGCTAGGCTCATAGCTGTTCACATCCTCTGTTAGGAATTGAAATCCTTGTACAGGACACTTCTAGCTATCAGAAGATCATAGAGTTCACACACTGATAAGGCATTTGGTACATCCGTCCCTCAACTTTGAAATAGGTTGTTTTCCATAAACACAGAATAGTCAAGAGTAAAGAACAGTGTGCAGAAAGACTTTATATATAGTCGTCATATGATACTTTAGTGCTTTTATATCACATTATCTGTACTTTGAAATATTCACTTGTTCTGTTACTTTTTGTCTAAATTTATATGTTGTATAACCAGATATGAGGAGTATATCTTTAGTGCCTGAGGAGGATACAGTCTGTAAAGTTTACTTGTATCTTCATGCAGTGTACTTTGCTAGGCTTGTACATTACAAAAAGACACCATTAACTCTTGTACTGTTCACTGCAGTCATTTTGTAATATAAAAGTAACATTTTTTTTATTCGTTTACTTTATATTAGCCTAACACGTGTAGCTGTTAAAGCTGTGGAGAAGTGCATTGATTTTTTTTTTTTTTTACTGGCCTGTCTAACTATGGTATACTATTAGAATGTTTTCTGCTTGGGCTCCCCTTTAAAAGGGACATCATCAGATGAGATTTATCATGTCAATAAAATTGAAAAACAGTGTTCTTGAGTACCCCCCCCAAAAAAAAAATAAAAAAAAAACTTGCGTCTTTATAGGTATAGACATCTGGACTTAGCAGATGATCTTGTGGATCTGGGCATTTGTATTGTGTCCCAAATTTTTATTGTGTATACTATACCTACAAATTGAGTTTCAACTTTGTCATTTCAATTGTGGGACAGTCTTTTTCTAGACAGTCTCTATTTTGCCTTATGTCAATGTACAGGTGCGAATCCAGAATAATACTGTTTTCTACATAGTTGTCTTGCCCACAGTGTGTACAGAAGATTAAAACTTTTTTTTTCTGTTGGTAATGCCCCCCCGTGATTGCACGTATATTCAAATGTACCACATGTTTTTTCACATAGTTTGCTTACATTTGCAATAATCTTATGTGAGTTCTTGTGTCATTTTTTTCTTTTCTGTTATTGGTAGCCTGCTTCCTTTTTTGTTTTCCTTCTCAGCTTTTGTTTCCCAGATAAATTTATTTGCATTTTATATGCATTTAATCTAAGCTTCCATACCTCAGACCGCTCTTTTAACAGTTGCCAGGTCATGTCATCCCACACACGTTGTGCATCCACATGATGTCATAAATTATTTTGGTGAGAGGAATATAAGCAGGCACCGAACATCTTTGTCAGTTCTGATTGAAGGGTAACAGTACACACATTAGGAAATCTATTATAGGGCATGTATCTACTTAATCTAAATAAGAAGGCTTTAGGCATCATCTTTGTTCTTTGCTTCAGTTAGATTGCTGGTTTATTATTTTATTTAGATATGTCATTAACTTGGTGACAGTGACAATGTGAAATATGTTTCTCCATAGGAAATATGGGGTTCTTATTGCAAGCACTGTTCTGTATGTTTAGGCTGTAGAAAGTACTTTCTTATACTGGATTTGCTTTGTTTGATGGATGTAGTGGGTATTGTTGTTATGAATGAATTACATAATACCTTCAGACTCTGCTCCATGCACTGTAATTCTGAGCAAGTCAATTAACCAAACAGGAATTGCCTGGTCACCTCAGAAACAAGAATATATGCCCACTGGGTGTTTTATGGACACCAGTATTAAAAAGGAATGGAAAGAAAATGTCTTAGTTGAACTTATGTGCTCACTTGCAAAGAACATTGCAACCAGAGCAACCATTGCGACTGAAGAAGTGGAGATTGATCATTTTAATCTGAGCAGATACAGTAACTTTTTTTTTTGTTTTGTTTAAAGAATGATTCAGTGATGATGTCTGTAAAAGTATTAGCAGAATGGGCTTTCCCCAGAGTGCCACTTGGGTTTTGTGATACAGGGAAGGCCAGTAGTTTTGCATGGTTTGTTATGTGCAGGCCAGAACTAGAAACCTTGAGTTTTTATCAGTATTGTTAGCAAAGCTGCATGACTAAATGTAAGATGAGCGGTTAAACTTTGGATAAAAAAGGAAAAAAAAGGTCTGAGATAAAATATCTTACATGAATTAATATTGTCGTCAAAGAAAACAGATGGATAATTGCTGAAATTTCTTACAATTTCAGTGCTGACTATACAAAACAATAAATTGTATGATGCCTGTGAAGTTTTACAGATAGTTCCTCTTCAATAAAGGATAAATATAAAATGGAAAAAAAATAATTGCCTAAACAAAAGTATGCTCAGGGATGTAATGTTGCTTATTTTATGTATTTATATTGATGCATGTTATTTTATGTACTTTAGTACTGTTATTGAAGAATTATACAGATATCTATGTGCTCTTCCCCAGGAAGAAGGAAAGACTTCATAGTGATCTACTGGCCGGAGTGTATTTTAATTTTACTATCATTAGGAAAATGTTATGATTTATGTGGCTGCCTTTAGACTAATATCTTTAAAATTTAGCTAGAGTAAGACTATTCATCTTTAAGACTGATGAGAGGAGATTGCTCTCTATGCAAAACGTATTAAAACTAAATGAGGAGTCTATTACTCACACACTGGCGATAATCTGTTAGGCAGGCTCCGTTAACTAAACAGATTTAGATGTCTCAGTGTTGGACCCTCCCCCTTTCACATTCTTATTCAGTGCTGTGCTGAAGTGAAAACTGAAAATACCAACTGATTTCAAAAGCTGTGTGCTGGTGTACTAATGCTGAATGTGCTGATTTAACTACTGTAAGGCATTACGACTGTGTCCACCCATGTTTCTCTCCCTTTCAAATTGTAGGCTGCCAGAGCCTTTAGAATAGCTTGGAATTGCAAGGGAAAATGAAGCTACCTTAAGCATTTCTTTTCTTGTTTTCCGAGATTACTGTACTAATCCTAGAAAATGAGTTTGTCTGTGCGTGTGGCAGTGTGTATATGTTTATTTTATTATACTTCTCTCTCATTTCAATACCACGCTAGTTCCACTAATCATCTAACCTCTCTTCAGTAGAGACCCAAGGTGATGTTCATACTGATTAGGGGAGAGTTGGCCAGAGCATCGGTGAATCTCCCCAACTGCTTTTCAGCAATGCCATGGGATAGCTTATATCTAGCTCTGGCAGATTGGACCTCGTGTTTAACGTTTCATCTGAAGTGTGGTGTTTCATTGGGGGTGGGATAGGATGGAGGCGTTGGCATGCTGCACAGTAAAACTCAAGCTCTAAGAGAGTGCTTTCTACAAGAAAAGCTACTTTGTTTTTCAGCAGTTTTTGAAAGGAATATATTTGCAAACTTTTATACATGTGCTTTTTCTTTGCTGTACATTTCAACAATTTTTCTGTTGCTTACAGCAGACTTCATCTTTTGTGACTTTTTCTGTAGTCATGTGTAAAAAAACTGATTTTTACAGATAAAAAATTGACAAAAAATGGACAAATGCACTAATACCAAAAAAATTGCAGTTGGACACACCACAGCTCTGAAAATGCACTTTATTGAAACCAGCCAGTGTTTCAGTAAAGTATGTTGTCAGAGCTGTGGTGTGTCCAGCTACACTTTTTTGTTATATTTACTGTTAAATTTATTTTATTTGCTGTTTGTTCACTGAGTAAGTGGACTAGTCTGTTGACCCTTTTCAGCCACGACCCAAGCTCAAATAGCAGAAATTCATAATTGTCTTTCAATTAACAATATTATTTATGAAATGAGTACATGGCAACATTCAGAACATAGTAAGATCAAATGCAGATAGAGAGTAAAATTAAAAGATAAAGTCAGAGTGCATTGAGAAAAAATATATATACAAAATGCAAACCAGGATATGCATAAAATAGAGTGCAGCCATGCATATGTACAGAAACTCCTATATACATGTGAAATATTTGAATATAAGCTTGTGCATTAAGAAGCTGAGAAAAGTTTATTAAATGTATTCTGTTATGACATGGGATGGTAAATTGCCTAACTATGGTCATGATAACACATGCAGGTAAATTCAATAAAGAGAAGCTCTTTAAGTGCATGTTTGAGTCACTGCTTTTCAAAAAAATGTGTCATCCTGTTTTTAACTCCTGTGTGGTATGAATGAACAGATAAAGTTTGTCTTGCAAATCAGGTGCAGGTTGTATTCAAACATGTCAGGGTTATTGTAACTCTTTGACTTTTATTACTTGTCTGTGCAGCATTTCAGCTAACATTTTTATTAACAATAAAAATTAAAATATAAAAAGATTTTTTTAATAAAGAATGCTTTTTATTGAGTCGCTTTTGAGGTTTGTTTTACTGATCCTCTTATTGAGGTAGCAGTAGTAGTAGCATGAATCAGCAAAACCAACCCTGAATCTTTGAAATCAGCTTGTCTGTATTTCTTTTGCAAAGTTTGTCTTCTTCCTTATTTTTCACTTTTTAGAACGACTCGATAAAAAGCATTCTTTATTAAAAAAATCTTTTTATATATTTTTGTTTGTTTTAAGTAAAATATAACAGTAATTCGGTAGATATATGTGTGTGTGTGTGTGTGTGTGTGTGTGTGTGTGTGTGTGTGTGTGTGTGTATAGATCTATATATATATATATATATATAGATATATATATATATATATATATATATACCCACCCACACACACATATATATATATATATATATATATATATATATATATACACACACACACACACACACACACACACACACACACACGCAAAATTTCTGTTGTGTTTTACTTGAAAAATGAAAATTTCTTTTCACCACTGGGAGCTGTCCAGGGTGCTGAAATGCTGTGTATTGCATAATAATTGGTTCACAGTGGATGTAGGTGAGAACTGAGTGGTCAAGGAACGTGACAGAGCCACAGACAATTTCATTAAACAACATGCTAATATTAATAGCTTGCTCACATAGTATGGTCTGAAATGACTTTGGGATTCTGTGCCTCTGGAGATAGCTGTGTGAACCTAAAACAGCATTTTAAAATGACAATATAAACTTTAGAAGTCAGCTACATATCACAGCAGAGGCAGTCTGACTTATCCCACTCTCTCCAAAATAATTGGTCGGTTGCCTTTGGGGCGAACCAGTCAGCACCATCCAGTAGAGAATTATCATTCTCAGATGGACTGACTCTGAGTCGTAAGATTGTGCAACTCCTCAAGAACCAGTTTATTTACCACCTATAAACTTCCAGCTCCAGTGAATATTCTTGAGAAGCCCTAAGATGATATCTTTATATTGCCTGAAGGATATCTCTTGCCAGCATATTGAAAAATGTTTGCATTGTCTTCATATGAAAAGAGAGCCTAATTCAGGTAGCCTATATACAAAGTTCCTAAATGTGACGGACTCTGGTATTGCTCTCAAAATACATTTAAATTTTATTAATTTAACTAGAGAAGTCTACTAGGCACCAATGCCACTGTTCAGGTGCAACCAGGTAGAGACTTTTCACTTTTTCAGGACACCATCTGTCCTTTGCAAGGGAGGAATTCTGAAAATTTGAAATTACCACCTTATTTCACTTCTCCACCACATCCAAAAGGAAGAAGACCATCTACCCATAGCTGTATGCATATGCTCAGAAATGTGGGATGCTAACATTTGGACACCTTTATTTCAGACCTGAATTCAGCACATTAGCATGTTTAGTTATAGCATTTAATTATGGCATTTTGCTGTACAAGTAAATATTTGTCAGAATATTTTCTGCCATGACCTGGGCCACTTTTTTTTTTCAGGAATAAATACACTGTGTACATCTCTGTAACAGTGACTGGAAATTCGAATTGAACTCCAGGCCATGAAGGTGTAATATGTTTGAACCTTACATTTTTGTTGGCATGGTAATCAGCAGTATTATGAATGTTTTAACAGATATGGTCCTTGTCAGTTTTACCAAGGCATTTGATCTTTTTGCTTATACTCTTCTAGTAATATTAATGAAACTATGCTTCTGTCCCAGCATATATGGTGGTGGCTTGACAGACAGCGTATATGGTGGTGGCTTGACAGTCATCTGAATGGCTGATAATCTTTGTTATTATCCTTCATAGTTCTAGATATCTGGATTTCTGTCTCCATCGGGGATCTTCAAGGGCTCATCTCGATTTCACATTCTCTTCCACATTTTACTAATGACCTCCCACTGAATAACCTTACGTTGGCTTTCACTGTTTTTAAGCTGATGACTTGATGGTATCAAAGAAAGTCATCTCTTCCACACACGCCTCTTTCCTGGAGAAGGATCTGCAGATCTTCTGTATATGGCATGCACTTCACTTGCTGGCTACCTGACCAGTCTCCATTGGTATAGCGGGATAAAGTCTCAACTTCGATCAATGTGACCTGAGTTGAGGTAGTGGCTCGGGCACCTCTTGGAGCTAGTGGAGGAAGAGGAATGACAAGACACTGGCAGCCTATTTCTTCCAAGGTTAGAAGGGTTGGGGGACATGCTAGAGGTTCACAGCTGATTCACAAACACTGCCAGTGTTACTGGAGTTGTGATAAAATTCAGTGCTACAGTAAGTGTGAGAGAAAAGTGGGAGACACACCACAGAGGTGGTGGCCTTTTCCTTGCAGTGCCATTGATCGCCTACCTAGATGGTGCTAGCCCAGTATATCAGAAGGAAGTAGGGTTTAAAGTGAAACCCCAGCCTTCTGCTGTGTGACTACACCAATTTCTGTGCTCCTCTTCCCTTCTTGTGGGAACTTTTGTAGCTCAGTGGCTATAAGATTTTTCTATTGGGTTGAAGGAGACCCACACAAAAGTCTGTCCAAGATACAGTGACTGTAGGGAAAGTAGGAATTGTGGGGAAAGCCAGTGATCTGAAGTTGATGGTAGATGAAGTTGACAGCCAATTTATTTATTTGCCATTAAAGTGAGTACTACCTTTGTTAGAATCCAAGATAGTCTTATTATTACTGGTTGGATTTTGGTGCATTTTGCTTCTTAGAGAGACAGAGTTATCATGCTGTACTTTTAAATAGGTAAGGGTGTTTAGATGCCACACCTTCATTTGAGCACATTAAGACTGTCATTGGTCACATTGTTGCTGAATTGATAGCCCACCACAGCATCAGACAGTTCTATACCCAGAATTACTGCTTAACCCTTGGCAGCAGTGTCTTCCTAAAACGCATAGACTGCTGTGCTTCAGTGTTAATACTGACTTTGGTGAAAATCTCACCTACCCAAGAGTGACTCTAAAGAAGATATGCTGATTCATCCTTCAGGTATTGCTTAAAAACACACTTTGTATGGTGTGTTTTATCTACCTACTGTAGAATCTTAGAGGCCTTTCCATATGGTCCTCACCAGTAACAGAATTTGTAGTGGACATTGTTCACCTGTCATCACAAGCCCCAGAGTCTAATGCTGAAGATTAACCTGTAGTCTAACCAGACATTGTTCAAACCTAGAGTTTAATACTCAAGATGTCAGGGCACATTTTTCTGCATACCTTTATCACTACCAGCAGTCTTTATTTTGTAATCTTTGTCCCATCCCTGCCTAGATCAAGACCCTCTCCCTGGCATGCCATGTTGATCCATTTGTTTCCCCATGTTAGCTTCATCCCTGGCTTCCCATATCACTCCATGTGAGGGGGTTTCCCTAATCACATCTTCATCTATTCTCTGGAGCAAGAATTGATCTGTACTGGACTATTTGTATTAGACTAACTTACCTTTAATTTCTCTGTAAACTGTCTGAAATTTCCCTAAATACTAAATAATTGTTGTGTTGACCCACCACTGGACCAGTAATCAAGGACCCTCAATACTCACCACTGTCAACAGTAGGGGACGTACTCTGGGAGGAAAACAAATGCACACACAGTATTTCCAAATACAGCTTTCTGCATCAAGTGCAATTTCCTTTAAGAGCACACAGAGACCACAGTTAGTCCGGGGCTGATTTATCCCTCTTTCTCTAGATCCCCAGTAAGGTTCCCAGCTGGCACAGCCATAGAGTTGAGATCTCAGATGAGTGGCCATGCCAAGATCTCCAGCACCCTCTGTTCAACCACTGCTTTGTGTCTCTGCCCAAGTAGCTGACACACACTCTTTGAGGTTTGATTTACACGCATGCACACACACGCACACACGCACACACACACACACACACACACACACACACACACACACACACACACACACACACACACACACACACACACACACACACACACACACACCTTGGAAAAGCCTACACAGGTTTACTGGCTATGCCACCTTTTGCCCAGACCATAAGGTAATTAACACTGCCGCCAGCCAACTCTTGTCAGCTACTTTAAGGCTCTTAAAGTGTGTCCAGTCTTACTATGTAATGTTGTTAATACAAATGGTAGTTTGAACAAGAGCAAGGCTATTAGGAGTGGCCTACACAGTGTCATCAAATAAATATGCAGGTACTCTCAGAACTTAAATATCATATCTCTCCATAGATCAGCCACAGTGAAAGGTTTAAATATGTTCGATAACAAATAATAAAAGAACAAGACAATACTAAATATATATTCACAGTGACAGAGTTCAAAACCACAGGAAATACTTAACACAATGTTGCAGGACAGCCTCAAATAAAGAAAGAAAAATATCTAAACTAACCTTTGCTATATTGCTGACTGTATCTAAGAGAGTTAATATACCCTAGTTAGCTTACTTAAGAGCAAAGCAGATGTGGTGAGTAGATCTTCTAGTTGTTGTCAGGTCAAAGACGGAATACAGAATGCTGTGTCTCACTAAGAGACTTCTTAGATTAATATCTCTAATATTACTGCTGGGACAGCGTGCAGAATTATGTCATTTCTTGTCATCTGACTCTATCCCAGGTGAAACCCCCCACAGCTGGAAGCCAGTAGTATTTAGCATCTTACCATGAAAATACATAGACCCCAGATCTTTGGCAGATGCTGGAAGTCATAAAACAGTTGTAGTAATTAGTTCACTTCGAAGACCATACAGAAAGCTTCTCAGCACAGACACTGTGTCTGTAGCTGCCATAAAGTAATTTAATTTCAGCTATTTTTCTGAAGTTTTGCTGGAATGAAGTCAACTCCCTGCATTCCAGTTTCCACTGTTAAAATATATACGCTTAAACAGTTATTATAGGGCTTGTACATTTCTGTACCAGCAGTTTGATATGCACGACATGCAGTTCTAATACAGTTGTAATACAAGCATCTTACATAAATCATGTCCGTATTCACCAGTGACATATAATTATTTACAAACTTCCAGATAGCCGTGTTGGCAGTACCTCCCTTTGTCACACTTCTATATAAATCATGCTGATGTTTGTTTTTCTTTCGGATTTTCCTGGTTAGGGGTCGCCACAGCAGACCTCCGGTCCGCTAATGAATGACAGTAGATTTTGACGTGCTGGGTTGCCGGGCCTATCGCACAACCTTCAATGAAGGAATGCCCATTCACGCATGTCGCCACACAGAAGAAGCTCTAACTGAGAATCGAACGGGCAACGTCTAACTGTGAGGTGACAACGCTACCGCAGCAACACCACTGCAGCACTATATAAATTCCAGATAGCTGTGCTGGCATTATCTCCCTTTGTCACAATTGGCATATACCTTGTATCAATTTTTAACCAATATTTTTGTATTATGTCTGATTTGTTATAATTATTTAAACTGCAGATATTATTTTTTTATTTTTGAAGATTGTAATATTGTTAAAATGTTTTGTAATAATTTTAAGCTTTTCTCCCTGGGCCTAAGCTGAAAATGGGCTTCTACCCAGTTGGACTTTCCCGGTAATCAAATGCTAATAAATAAAAATAAATAAATAAATTTTCGATGGAAGGCCTGAGTTTAGTAATTAGTTTTATACCTTCCCTAATGACTGACGTGGTTAGGTCATTATGGTCCATCACCAAGGCACATGCTTTGCTCCTCACATTTGCAAATGGAGCTGATTTGCAGTTGTAGCTGATGAAAAGTATGAGCCCAGTTCTTAATGCAACATGCCATATTCTCTTTAGCCAAAGTGTGTTAGTATTAACAGGTAAGACCACTTCCCTACACATCCCTAGGATAAGCGAACATCAGCTACTCACTCCAACCCAAGCTCACTGTTGGTCAGTCAGGATTTTATCTTTCTACCACATGCTCAAGTCTTCCTCGAATTGCTCATTAACTCTTTTCCATGCTTCT